>NW_014577147.1:408385-445263 GCF_000485595.1 Priapulus caudatus | reverse complement strand
TACGTACGTACGTACGTACGTACGTACTTTACGTACGTACGTTACGTTACGTAACTACGTTACGTACGTACGTACGTACCGTACGTACCGTCCTCCTCCTCTCTCTCTCTCTCTCTCTCTCTCTCTCTCTCTCTCTCTCTCTCTCTCTCTCTCTCTCTCTCTCTCTCTCTGTGTCTCTCTCTCTTTCTCTCTCTCTCTCTCTTATATATATATCTGGAGTAAATTATCTCAGAGGAGTTTGAAAAAATGTAAATGTTCTTAGGCTTATTTCGTATCTTCATTATTCGCCTATACCTTGTACTGAAATCGGTTTATAGCTATTTACTGTCGTATCGCAGTGAATTATATTCAAACATTATGTTGAGTCAGGGGCTTTCGGAATGTTGTTACATCTATGTAGGCGTATATTGTGGAGCGATACTAGCGACAACTACTCAAATTCTCTGCAGACGACTCGGCATGGATTTAAGAGGCATAATGCCCTAAACACATAGTACGTGCTTGCATGCAACCAAAGACCGTATGCACACAATCGCACCGTGTTCGCAGGCGAATACATGTGTTACTAGCACGTAGATGCATTGCAAACTAATAAAAATGAATGATCGGTGATATTTCTCGCTCGCGAGCTCAAAACATTACAATACCTGCATCGAGTCGCATGGGGAGAATTTGAGTAGTTGTCACTAGTATATCGCTCCACAAAATACGCCTACATAGATATGGCAACATGTCGAAAGCCTATGAATCAATACCGTGTTTGAATACAATTTACAGTAAAACGACAGTAAATAGCTATGACCTAATATAAGTACAAGCTAGACGAATAATAAAGGTACGAATTAAGCTTAAGAACATATCGAGTTTTTATATAATTCATGCCAAAACTTCAAGTGGAAAATCGGTGAAAACGCAGAAAATCACGTGTCAATTTCCTTTGGGATTATTTACTTCTGATATATTACACCGTATTCGGTATACTTCATCCGCGTGACGGCAGATCGCAGCTGAGGCGACACAACTGTTTCCATGCATGTACAGTCGGTGGGACATCGGTCGCTCGACGAGTGTTTGACACGAGATGTCGCCGGCAATTACTCTCCCAGTCGTCGCGACGCTTTTGTCTCGCCATGGTCGTTAACGGTTGGCTAGGCCAGGACGGTGAGAGCGTACGCAGGAGACGAATGTGGTATTATCTGTGGCTGCGCGGTATTATATGCTCGCATACAACTTCGCACGCGATGGCTTCTTTGAATGAAACACAGTTGGTCATGCCGTGTGCATGCTCGCCGTCTTTCCGAGGCTCCGCAATTTTTATACATTCCGATATATTGCCGTGTCCCGACCGACACTCATTCATGAAAAGTCCCCTGGGTCGAAAGAAAAAAACGCCCGTGCGTGCGCGCGCGTGCCGGCATACGGGCGCTTGTGTCTGAGGTGTATTCGTGTGCGCGCGTGTGCGTGCGTGTGCGTGCGTGGGTGTAGTCGCATGTCGTTGGGTGATGCACGAGGGATGGCGATTCGTGTTTACGGGATCGGTAGCGCTTGCTGATCTCTCGCGCATCGCATTCTCTGTGCACACCACATACCTTCGACCTAAGTTGACGCTATTTCAATAATTATAATGGATAATGTATAATGTATAATGTATAATTATAATGTATAATGTACACACAGTCGACAGCATAGCTCTTCACATATTAATTCTTTATGATTGCAATGTGTGACGTATAGATTGGCGGATTATTTTGTTTTGACATGGTTCATGATTTCAGTAAACTCACTCGAAGATCGATATAGATGGGGATTTTTTACACACACAACTACTACTTGCCTGGGTTCAGTGGTCGACACTAGCTGGGGGGAAAACGTCTTACTGTATTACGCAAGGCCTCTATGCGTATCGTATTTACACGCGTTTTCTCTGGTTTCCTGGTAGCTCGCGTTGGTCACACAGCAAACTGTAGTGAGGATTATATTTACTAGCTACTGGGAAATTTATTTTCATGACATGGCGAACAGTGCGGGTAATATTTAAATCCAATTTTATGAAGTGCTATATAAAGTAATTTATGAAAGTCTGAATAAATATTTAAATTATAAGAAAATAATCAAAAACATTGTCTTACTGGATAAGAGGTTCGTAGTTAGGCTCAAAGATCATAAATACTAGATTACGCAAACTCATCACACTCAGAATGAATGCAATTTGCTCATTGAGCGCACAGAACTCCCGAACAGAACGTATCATTGTATACAAATTGTTTTCGTCAAATGCGTTATAACATTCATTTCGCATTAGGTAAATTACGTATCACGTACACTCTTTCTATACCATGTTAACATTTTTAAAGCGCGCGTTGTTCCTGTATAATCTGTTCAACTATCACTCGTTGCAGCGCAAAGGAGTCACGATGCTTTATTGCACGGCGGAATTCTAAAGGAAAACTGAAACGGGAAGATCATTAAAAATCGACACGCTAAAATCCAAAAGTCCTTATTACCTTTACCTGCTGAGATTGTGCTATTTTCTCTCAGTGTCTGTGCAGACTAAAGAGGCCACTTCGAAGTGCATTAGTCAGGCACTTCGTGGCTTCAACTGAAGATCAAAGATACAAGACTATTATGCGCGCGTTAGAGCGTGCGCCGCGATGTTTTCCAACTGATAAAATCTTTATACGCGGCCACCGTGTGTTTCGCTCGATACTGTGAAGAAAGTCAAGACTATAATGGCAAAGCAGGACCAGAAAAACTGCTGCTCCTTTCAATTCCGCTATCGTCGTCGTCGTCGTCGTCGTCGTCGTTGTTGTTGTTGTTGTTGTTGTTGCTGTTGTTGGTGGTGGTGGTGGTGGTGGTGGTAGTGTTTTTGCTGCTGCTGCTGCTGCTGCTGCTGCGGCTGCTGCTGCTACTGCTGCTGCTGTTACTGCTCCTGCTTCTCTTACTGCTCCTGTTGCGTTTGCTGGCACTCTTGCTTCGCCTTGTATTTCTGCTACTACTACTGCTGCTACTGCTGCTGCTTTTCTGCTGTTTTTTGTTGCCTCTACTGCCGCTCCCGCCGCCGCCGCTGCTGCTGCTACTACTGCTGCTTCCACAACCGCTGCTGTTGTTGATGCGGTAGCTAATTCGACCTCCGGGTGGCTACTTTGCTATAATAATAATAATAATAATAATACTAATAATAATAATAATAATAATAACAACAACAATGTCGGAATTCTCGAGCTTACTATGGCTCGGCCTAAAGTTCCTCGGCTAAACGCGGAGGAGTTATTCAGTTATTCCGTTAAAAGATTATCAGAATCGCGCGATAGCGACGATTGCGGTAGAGACATCGTTAACCATCGCATGATGGTTACCATCACCGATATGACTACGGAAGATTCCGAGATCGTTAGCTCTGCTGCGGACGACTGCGCGTCGTGCGGACGCGCGTGAGAAATTACTACGGCGGTCAACTTCCGCGACGCAGCTCCATTTATCATCATCATGTGCCGGTTATCTCCTTGCCGATTTTTGCAGAGATTTCAAATTGTGATATATGTTGACGCTCCGTGGTTTGAAAGAGCATTTATATCCGCTCAGGTTGAAATCTCGTCACTAGCTGACAGGCTCGAACCGTTCGTTTGTGTGAATTGACGGTTGCATATACCGTATAGTATTGGCGCGTTTAACAGATTTCTCCGTTTGACAAGCTGTTAGTCGCATAAATGAGTTGTTAGCGCAAACGTACGCCCGCCCTGTACCCGCCTCGGTCGTCTACTGCAAAACGCAGCATAGCAAAAGGGAAACGACAACATTCAGTTATGGTTGACGTAGGCATGGCAGAGCTTCGAATATAATCGAACTACACAAACGTACACACACACACACACACACACACACACACACACACACACACACACACACACACACACGCGCGCGCGCGCGAGCGTGACACGAGAGACGAAAGAGACGAAGGTAGAAGAAAAAGAGGAAGGAAGAAGAGAGAGAGAGAGAGGAGAGAGAGAGAGAGAGAGAGAGAGAGAGAGAGAGAGAGAGAGAGAGAAGAGAGAGAGAGAGAGAGAGAGAGCGCGAGAGAGAGAGAGAGAGAGAGAGAGAGAGGGAGAAAGAGAGGAAGCGAGGTGAGCAGAGAAAGGGCGATGGAGATATACATAGACGTCTCTAAGCGGCGTTGACTGTTTACTCGGCGGTTTGTCTTAATTCGGTCCTGTATATTTGACAGATTACAGCCGTTGATTTCTGTTTTTAGACGACAGTAATGCTGTATAACAAAATATTTATCCGTTAAATACTGTTTCCACGTGGCTTTAGAAAACATACTTGATGAAGACCCGCGGATTGCCTACTTTACCCGCGCTTAGCTTTCATTATATTTACATGCCAATGTAGGTTAGCACAAATTGTGCAAACATAATAGTATTACGAATATTATTAAAAGTACGTAATTGATCAATGCAGAGCTTGTTAGAATATACATGAGAACTTGTTAAGTACGGGGCTTGTAAAATTGCTTACTCTGAATGTTATTTTATTGACTGAAATTTGGTATACACCAGCCAATGCTTAACCACTTCTGGATCAAAGTGTGGCGTCTCCAGTAGCGACTGTGGCTCTATCTAGTATATTGTCGATGCCCGCGTAGACATCGCACTAAAACCCACGCCCTTCTCACCTTCCACTTCCCACAGTCCTTCCGTTTGTCTATGTCACAGTCCCACTCTCCCACAGACCGAACCACCCATCGTCTCACAATCCACCTACTCGGTCTACCCCACATCTCCCATTCTCCTCCTCTTACCTCCCACCTCCTACTTCTCGTCCTATAACCCCTCCCGCCTCGCCCTCACATTTTCTACCTCCCACCGTCACACCGTTCTACTATCGTCCTCTTTATCACGCCTCTCAACTTTCATTCTCCTCCTTTGAACTCCCACCTCTCCCTTCCCACCTCCCACCATTCTCACAAGTTCGGCAGCTCTAACTCGCCTCTTGTTTCTCATTTGTAGAAGACATGGCGGACGGCGTGACCGTGGCACCGCGTCACTGACGCAGCGACCAGCGAGCATGGACGCCGGCGTCCTCCGCACGAGGGCACTGCTGTGTGTCGGCGTTGTGCTGCACGTCGTCGCCACCGTCGGCCGTGCCTTCATCCTTGACGGCTCGTCGGCGTCCTTCTTGCAGTTTCCGGCGTGGAACTTCGCGACTAACGGTTCGCTGAAGTTCGACTTCCGCACGTCGCGCCCGACCGGCCTCCTTCTCTACATGGACGGCGGCGGAGGTGCGGGCGCCGGAGGACGCGACTTCGTTAAGGTCAACCTAATTTACGGCACCGTTCAGCTGCACTTTCGAGCAGACGCCGACGCTGCGGTCGTGTCGCGCGCCGGTTCCGGTCTCAACGACGGATTACCGCACCACGTCGAAGTAGTCCGAGGAGGAATAGTTCTGTATTTCTCCGTCGACAAGGAGCGGCGCCAGCTGCGTCTCGACGGCACCGACCTAACGATCGGCGCGCCGTCTGGTAGCAAAACTCCGCCGCGCTCCGAAGTCTACTTCGGGGGTTTACCAATCGGTTACCGGCACGAGTCGCTTGCGCTACCCAGCGTCGTCTTCGAGCGCCATTTTGGCGGTTCGATCGTGAATGTTATCTTCTCGGACGGAGCGCGTGAGATACACCCGCAGGTGAAGCACAGCGCTGGACTGCGCTACGTGCTCACGGACCGCTGCCTGTATGACAACCCGTGTCGACGTGGAGGCGTCTGCATCAACACCGACACCGGCGCCATATGCGACTGCAGGGCGACACACTATAGCGGCGACTTCTGCGATCAAGGTAGGCGCAGGGTGAAGCGTCCCTACGCCGCGTGCTAGCCGGTGTAATGATGCTTGATTTTTTAATAGGGTTTCTGCGTGTTTTTTTACGATGTTCACTGATGATTGCTGACCGCGCCGTCTTTGCGTGCGTGCGTGTGCGTGCTTATAGTCTGTGCGGGCGGGCATGGATGTGGGTGTTTGTGCGTGACTCTGTGCACGTGTGCAAGCGTGAGTGAGTGAACGCGTGGCGTTGTTTTGATAGGGGAAGTGTGTGCGTGTGTGGGTACCTGCGTTTTTCTACTATTGCCTGTTGAAAAGACTCGATTCCAGGATCGGCTTTTCTCGGAAAACAATTCAATTTACAGAGTAGATCAATGCAGTGTTTGGTCGATTACTCGGATTGTTAGTCTATCAACCTTTCCTTGATCCAAATGAACTTTCTCTTGGTGTAGAAGTCGGGAAGTTACGCGGAAGACCTAACATATAATATAGATTTTTATTGTTTGCTGCTAGGGAATTGCATACGCTATGGCAATAGTCTATATTTGGTACTCGCTAGTGTATGTACTTGGATTTGTTTTTGGCTAATTAAAATGTGATGTTTTTATGATTAATTAATTTTTTAATTGTGTAGCAGCAGTACTTAGCCTGCACTTGCACTTAACTTATTAACCTTGTAGTGGTGCGCGCACGTGTTTACGCGTGCGTGTGTGTACATGTAAGCGCGCTTGTTGCGTTCATACGGACGTGCATATATATTGTGCAAGGTGGTTTAATTCGCGTGTGCATGGAGATCGGCATCGCACGTAGGGCAGCGAGTCACACTGCAAAGCTTGTATAAAAGAGTGAACAGATGTGACTTGCAATGCTGCATAGGGAATTAGCGTGAGTGGCATCTGCGTCACAGGTTAAAAGTTTTAATTAAAAAGCATCTCAGCTCTTTATGAGTAGGAGCATTCTGCAGCAAAATCAATTCCCAGCTAGGCGCCATTAGCGTTAGCTGAGCTACCAACATATGCGCTATATGCATTATTACCCTAGCAACCATCCCTCAATTACCATTACTAGCCTAACAACCTGCGCTTCTCCCAAATCCCACCATTACTACCCCAGCAACTATCCACCATTACTACCCCCAGCAACTATCCACCATTACTACCCCAGCAACTATCCACCATTACTACCCCCAGCAACCATCCATCATCTTATTACCCTGCCGAGCCAAGCTCCATCCACGCATTACTTACTGCAAAGGCAACCATGCCCCACCAATTACTACCCAGCAACTATCACCTATTACTTACCGTAGTCCAGCAACCCATGACGCGACTATGTACTAGCCCCAGCAACTATCCGACCATACTAACCCCCAAGCAACTATCCAGCCATTACGATGCCCCCAGGTCAACTATCCACCCATTATACTACCCAGCAATCATATCCCCATAAACTACCGCAACAACTATCCACATTACTCACATCTCAGGCAACCATCCACTCATTTACTACCCCCGCAACCAGTCACCATTAACTACCCAAGCAAACTATCCCACTCACCGTACGACCCCAGCAACTATCCCGCAATATTACCACCCAGCACTATCCACGCTTACTACCCCCCAGCAACCACCACCATGTACAACCTCGACAGACCCGCCACCGCAACGCATCCATCCATTACTACCGACCAGCCCAACGCACTGCCACACATTACTTAGCTCCAGCAACCATCCCCATTTTACTACCCCCCAGCAACTATCCACCATTACAGCTCCCAACCAGCCACCATTTTACTACTACCAGCAACTCATGCCCCATTACTACCCAGCCCACAACTATCCACATTACCTACCGCCAGCAAACCATACCACTATGTGACTACCCCCCACGCAATCTATTCCACCATTATTACCCCCACACTAATCCACGCATTCTACCCGCAGCTAAACCATGCCACCATTACTACCTCACGAGCAACTATCCACCATTACACTCCAGCAAGCCATCCACTGATTACTACCCGCCAGCAACTATCCCACGATTCCTCCACACCCAGCAACATCCCCCACATCTACTACCCCCGGACCCCCCGCCCCCCAGCAATCATCCCACACAACATTACTCCCCCCCAGCACCTCCCCACTAAACTCACCCACCCCCCGGAGGCCCGCCCCCAACCCGACCCCCCACCCAGCAAACCATCACACGCATTGCATAACACCGCTACCAGCCACCACATAAAATAAAAAAAAATACTACATGACACCTCCACCCACCCCCCCGCCAGCAACCATCCACTCATTACTACCCCCCCAGGCAACTATCGCCACCATTACTACCAAAAGCAAACCATGCCATCATTCTTACCGACCAGCAAGAGCAACGCATCCATCCTATAACTACCGCCCCCAGCAAGCATCCCACCATTTACTACCTCCCAGCCAACCATGCCACCATACTTGACTCGCGCCAGCAGCGAACTATCTCGCCATTATACATTCCAGGCTCAGCCCCCAAACTATCCACCATGTGACACTAATCACCCGACCAATCCTGCGTCGCCAGCAACCATCCACCATTACTTAACCCCGTGCGCAAACTAGTCCACCAATTACTACACCAGCAATCTATCGCACCATTACACTACCCCGCAACTATCACACTATTATTTACCGGGCAGTCACTATCCCCATTAGCTACCGCCAGCAACTATCTCACATTTACTACCCAACAAACCATCCCATCCATTACTACCCCCCCAGCACCATCCACCTATACTACCGAATCAACCATTCACTATAACTACCGCCCAGCAACTATCTCCCCATTGCTACCCCCCGCGACCATCCACCATTAGTACGGCCACAAAGCCTATCGTCACCATTCCTACCGCGCCCGCAACTATCCCACCTATTATACCCGCCCCGACCAATCACCATCCAACCATTACAGCCCCAGCAACGGCATCTACAATTACTACCCGAGAACTATCCCACCATTACTACCCCCAGTAACATTCGCACGCATCTACTACCCACTACCCCCCACCAAACTATGCCAGCGCATTATCACTTCCAGCGAACCCCCATGCTCACTTAATTAGCTACCCCCGCCCCCCACACCATCCACCATGTAATTACCCCAGGCACATTCTCAGTCCACTTACTAACCACCCTCCCAACTTCTACCATTCTACGCCCAGCAACCATGCCAGGCATTACTACTGCGATATCTGCAGGTAAACCATCCACCATTATTACCCAGACAACCAACCCACATTACTACTGCCAACCGCATTCCACAATTAACTCCAGCAACCGATCCACCATGTAGTAGCCGCCCAGCAACAATCCACCATACTACCTTCCCAGGGCGAACTATCTATCCATTACACTCGCAGCACCATCCACCATTACTACCCGCCAAGCAACTATCACCATTAGCTACCGCCAGCAACACATTCCACTAATTACTGACCTCCCCCCACAACCATCCCACCATTACTACCCGCCAGAACATCCCACGCAGTTATACCCTCCGCAACTATCTAACCTATCTAACCCAGCAACCATCCAGCATTAACTAACATTACTACCTCACGAAGAAAATTGCACACATTCAGCTACACCTCCAGCAACCATGACACCATTACTACTCCAGCACCGCATCACCGATTACTACTGACCAGAACCATCCACCGCATTTACCCGTCCACCCCCCAGCAACTATCTACCATTACCCAGCAACCATCCAGCAATTTACTCAACGAACCCAAAACGCATCCACCATTGATCCAGCCAGAAAACCATCCCACCATTACTAGCCCCGCAAACCCTTATCTATCATTACCTACTCCAGCAACCATCACCATTACTACCGCAGCAACTATTCCACGCATTACTGACCAACCCAGCAACTATCCCCCCACTCATTATTACCCAGCAACTATCACCATTACTACCGCCCAGACAACTATCCGTACGACATTACTACCTTGATCCAGCAGACTATCCACCATTACTACGCGGCCAGCAACTATCCACCAAGCTTACTGCCGACAGCAAACCATCCACACATTAACTCCAGCAACTAGTGCCTCAACGCCATTGACTACCCCCAGCAACTATCGCACCACCATTAAATTACGCCCATGCAGCAACTATCACCAATTACTAACCCAGAAAACAAATAAGCGAACATCGCGACCATTACTGAACCCCCGCAACTACTATCCATACTTACTCAGCAACATCGCCCACGGCATTACTTCACCCACAGCAATAACCATCCACATCATTACTACCACGCGCCAGCACCTATGCCCACGCATTTACTATCGCCAGCAACTATCTACATTATTACCCAGAACTATCCACCATTACTACCCCCAGCAACTCTCCACCATTACTACCCCCGCAACTATCGCACCATGTGGCTCATCATCAGCAACCAATCCCACCATCAACCAACACCAGCAACCACCACCATTACTACCGCCCCAGGCCAACTATCCACCATTATTACCCCCAGCAACTGATCCAACCATTACTACCGCAGCAGCAATATGCCACCATATACTACCCCAGCAACTAATCCACCCTTACTACCTACCCAACCACTATCTCACTCCATTACTTACCCGCACGCAAACTCTCAGTACATCTACTACTATGTCCTAGCAACCTCCAGCGCATTACTACCCCGCCCAGGCAACTATCCACCATTACTACCCTCAGCAACTAATTCAAGCAGCCATTATTACCATCATCCCCAGCAAGTTTTCTCACCATTACTACCTACCCCTTCCCGAAACCAGTCCACATTACTACCCGCGTCCGCAACTACTTCGCTACATTACTGACTACCCACCGCACCATGCCACCCCCATTATCACCACAGCAAGCCAATGCCACGCATTACTACCAAGCGTACCCCCAGCAAACTATCCACCATTACTACTCGACCACAGAACTATTCCACCCATTATTCACCCCAGCAGACTATGCCAGTGCACCATTACTACTAGACAGCAAATCGCAGCCATTACTACTAGCTAGGCACCATCTACCATTACTACTCCAGCAACCATCCACGTCATTACTTACCGAGCCCAGCAACTACCACCACATTACATACCCCAGCAACTATGCTACGTGCCATTACTGACTACCAGCACCATCCACCATTACTCGACCCAGCAGACGCATCTACCATTACTACCCAGACAAACTCATCTAAACATCTACTACTCCAGCCAAACCATCCCATTAACTACCGCCGCAACGCATCCACCATTACTACCGGCCAGCACAAATCCACCATTACTTACCGAGCCCCAGCAATCCATCCACCATTACTCACAGCAGCCAACCATCCACCATTATAACCAGCAACAGTACACGCAATTACTCCTTCAGCAACTAATCCACCATTACCTACCCCCAGTAACATATCAACATTACTACTGCACAGCCAACCATCCCACCATTACTACCCCGACATCAACCATCCACCATTATTACCGCCGCAACCATCTACCATTACTACCCCCGCAACTATCTACCATTAACTACTCCCAGCAACCATCCACCCATTACTACCCCTCCAGCACACATCCCAATTACTACCCCCGAGCAACCATCCATCCATTACTCGACCTGCCAGCAACCCATCCTAACCATTACCACCCCAGCAAGCCCATCCACCATTAGCTACCCCAGCCACTATCCACCATTTACATTCCTTCAGGAGCAAACTATCCACCATTACTTACCCCGTCCCAGCAACCATCTAGCAATACTACCCCCCAAGCAACCAATCCGCGGCCATTACTACCCCCAGCAACTATCGGCACCATTTCTACGCCCCAGCAACCATCCCGCATTACTACCCGTCCAGCCAACCATTCTACCATACTCACCTCCAAGCAACCATCTACGCGATTATACATCCAGCAACTATCTACCATTACTGAACTCCAGCAACATCCCACCATTACTAACCCCAACAACCATCCGACAGTTCTACCCCAGCAACCCATCTAACCTCATTACTACTTCCAGCAACCATTCCACCATTACTACACAGCATACCATCTACCAATTACTACTCCCAGCAACTATCTACCATTACTACTCCAGCCACCAATTCCCACCATTACTAACCCAGCAACCATCCACTCATAAATACCCGCGCCCAGCAACCATGCCACCCATTTACTACCCCCCAGCCAACCATCCACTTACTACCCATCAACCCTCCACCATACTACCCCAGCAACTATCCACCATTACTTCCTTCAGCAACTATCGCAACATTACTACCGCCCCGCCAACCACTCCCTCATTACTACCCGCCAGCAACCATCCGCCATTACTACCCCCCAGCAACTATCCCACCATTATACCCCCCCATCTAAACCATTCCCGCATTACTATTACCGCCACAGCAACTATCCACCATTGCTACCCCAGCACACCCATCTCACGCATTACACTCCAGCAACCGATCCACGCAATTACTAACCCCAGCAACCCATCTATCCATACTTACCTCCAGCAAACCATCCCCATTACTCACCCCCCAGCCACTACCAAACCATTGCTTACCGGCCAGCAAACCATCCACCATTACTACCCAGAACCATCCACCATTACTACCTTCAACCATCCACCACCATTACTACCGGCAACAGCAATCCCGGCATCCCACCATTACTACCGCCCCAGCAACCACCACTATAATACTCAGCAATCATTCCACCATCTGCTACAATCAAGCAATGCATCCACCATTACTAACCCCAGCTCAACCAATCCACCATGCACAGTCAGCAACCATCCTACCATTGCTAACATCAGCAACCATCTACCATAACCACATCAGCAACGCATTCCCGCGGCCATTACATACCCCAGCAATCATCCACGCAATTGCTACATCAGCAACCATCCCACCCCATAACGACACCAGCAAACATCCACCATACTACCCCCCGCAAACTAATTCACCAATTACTACCCCCAGCACATCCATCATTACTACCCTCAGCCACCCATCCACGATAACTACACACAACCATCCACACATTCGCTTAACAAGGTCAANCCACCATTGCTACATCAGCAACCATCCACCATTGCTACATCAGCAACCATCCACCATAACCACACCAGCAACTATCCACCATTGCTACCCCAGCAACCATCCACCATTACTACCCCCCAGCAACTATCCACCATTACTACCCCCAGCAACCATCCATCATTACTACCCCAGCCACCATCCACCATAACTACCCCAGCAACCATCCACCATTGCTACATCAGCAACCATCCACCATAACTACCCCAGCAACCATTCACCATTACTACCCCAGCAACCATCCACCATTGCTACATCAGCAACCATCCACCATAACCACACCAGCAACCATCCACCATTACTACCCCAGCAACTATCCACCATTACTACCCCAGCAACCATCCACCATTACTACCCCAGCAACCATCCACCATAACTACCCCAGCAACCATCCACCATTGTTACATCACCAACCATCTACCATAACCACATCAGCAACCATTCACCATTACTACCCCAGCAATCATCCACCATTGCTACATCAGCAACCATCCACCATAACCACACCAGCAACCATCCACCATTACTACCCCCAGCCACTATCCACCATTACTACCCCCAGCAACCATCCATCATTACTACCCCAGCAACCATCCACCATAACTACCCCAGCAACCATCCACCATTACTACCCCAGCAACCATCCACCATAACTACCCCAGCAACCATCCACCATTGCTACATCAGCAACCATCCACCATAACCACACCAGCAACCATCCACCATTACTACCCCCAGCAACTATCCACCATTACTACCCCCAGCAACCATCCACCATTACTACCCCAGCAACCATCCATCATAACTACCCTAGCAACCATCCACCATTGCTACATCAGCAACCATCCACCATAACCACACCAGCAACTATCCACCATGAATACCCCCAGCAACCATCCACCATTACTACCCCAGCAACCATCCACCATAACTACCCCAGCAACCATCCACCATTGCTACATCAGCAACCATCCACCATAACCACACCAGCAACTATCCACCATTGCTACCCCAGCAACCATCCACCATAACCACACCAGCAACCATCCACCATTGCTACATCAGCAACCATCCACCATTACTACATCAGCAACTATATCCACCATTACTACCCAAGCAACCATCCACCATTACTACATCAGCAACCATCCACCATAACCACACCAGCAACTATCCACCATTACTACCCAAGCAACCATCCACCATAACCACATCAGCAACCATCCACCATTACCACACCAGCAACTATCCACCATTGCTACTCACCATAACCACTCATTATCACTACCCCAGGAACAATCCACCATTACTACGCCAGCAATCATTCATTATCACTACTCGATCATACCAACCAACCACTATTACTACCCCAGCAACCATTCACCATCACTACCCGAGCAACCATTCACAATTAATAGACACGCTAATATCCACCATTATTACTCACACTAACTATCCTCCATTACAACTTCAGAAACCTCCTTCCTGTACCATTACTACTACAACGACCACCCACAATTGCTACTCAAGCAACCGCCCACTGCGTATCATTACTATGCCGTAGTAGCCGGCAGTAGTGCACTATGTGTGCGCCATGCCTTATTGCTCAACAGGCGTTTAACTGATGGCGCTCTTACATAAAACTGCGCTGTGTCTTGTCCTAGAGCTACGATTGGAAACCGAGAACAGATGAGTTATGCAACACCGCATAGTGGGCATTATCGTCGCAGAATTTATGCGTTAGGAATTTAAACAAAAATTCCTAACTATAGATCAGACTTTTCCGACTAGACGCTCTTTACGGTAATCGATTTTCAGAAAATCGTCATTACTCTAGCGTAGCATCCCACACTTTAATAATCCTTTGTGCGGTCTTCTCCCGCACTGAACATGGATTGGCAAGCACTGAACTTTCCTGCACTCCTCTTACAGTACATCCCAGAAACACAAGGCAACAAACGTTAGCTTCTATTTCCTGCATTTCTCCGCCTGTCCACCGCACGCGGAGAGGGTAGCAATCATTGGGTTCTTATTTATGACATTTCTAGTCCGCACGCAGCAAACAGTAGGCATGTAAGTCCTGAACAGGTTTTTAAATGCGAGTAGGTCAGTACGCCTAATTATAACTGTGAGTTTTCAACTTCATTGCGTTTCTGCTTTCCCACCTCGTCAACCTTATCTCTCCGATATTCTTACATTCGATGCGACGTATGGTGCGACCGGCCCGGTGCACTAAAGTGTGGCCGCCAGCCTGCTGAATAAGATTTGCAGCTCGTTTAACAACGGACGAGTGAAATGAGTTTAATTGCTTTGCTCTTTTGTTGAGTGCCGTTACACTTGGCTGGTTAGTCGGTTAGCGATTGCTGCGTAATTCCCCTGGGAGCTACTAAACATATGCAACTGGTCTAATCAACTAACTGCCTCACCGTTGCGCGGGGAAGATGATATTAAGTCTTTTTGCTGGAAATTTTCTAATTAAAGAACGGCTGTGAAAGATGTGAATTTCAGTGACTCTATATGTCGAGATTTTATCGGAACGCCGTCATATATATGTGTTGGCACAACCTAAATAGGCAGACGAGGAATACGTCTATACGTAGGATAGGTGGACATGTGTTATCACGTGCTGTAAGCACGCACGTGAATATTTCATGTGTTAGAGTAGAAAGCATCCGCCCTAGGTTATGCTACGCTACATAATGGCTTCGGCGAGGTATCATCTGAAGGACTCGCTAACGCTGCCGGCAATTATTCATTGAATGCATCTTGCTCTCGTCAGTCTAAAATGGCGAGTGGGTAGTACAGTTACGAATGCCCACCTGTCAGCATCCCCTGCCGCACTCCACGCGTGCAAGCATCCTCCCGATATCATGCGACTCAGCAGGAAGGTGTGGACAAGTATACAACACACAAAGCATAACTGCATCACATGCTATTTCACAGGTGGTCTAAGCTTTTGTGTGGTTCTGTGTTTGTGTGTATGTGCGTGCGTGAGCGCGCGTGCGTGTGCGTGCGTGTGCTAGTACATGAGGAGGCGCCTCTACCTGTCGAGGTGATGTGTAACATGTAACGCTTATTGTCAAATCTTCTTCACGGGACGGCTTGCTCTGAAACTGCAACAGATTTTATCGTACCAGATCGATTCCGAACCTAGACTAGCTGCAACAGAAAAACGTGCATGGTCACGGCACGACACTAGAGGCATCTGGATGCTACCTACTTCTAGAGTGATCGAACCAACTCGGCAAAATATCAAAGACCGCCGTTTGTTAGCTGATAAAATCCCAAATAACTTCTGCAAATCATCTTTTTATGTTTCATTTTCATTTCCTGAAGTGGAAACTTGGCGATGGCGTTGCCCGGCGGTGCCGCTGGTTGCAGCAGCCGCTCGGGATATCGCGAGAAGGCGTTGTCTTTTTTAAGCTGATCATCAGAGTGATCCAAGCCGAACAATACATTATACGGTTGAAGGTCAATGGTTAAAGTTCTAAATCTATATACCGGAAGTGAAATGGTCGGGTTGAAATATTGTGTCAAGACTACATCTGTCGAACGTCAGTGAGAATTTCTTCAAAGTTGTTCTCTGCCAGTCTTTCTTAGTTTATTGTACGGAGCATAGAATGTTCGCCGTCTAGTGGCAAGGCTGCGTTCTAGAACGCTTTGATGCTCAAGAGAAGGGGTAAATTTTGATTAAATCGCGTCGGCAGGATGTGATGAACTGTGGCGAAAACGTCTGGTTGTCTGCCTGCTGAATCAATAGTGGTTTCGAAGTTGATCATGAATCTACAGATTCAAGACAAGTCAACTTGAAAAAACTGCGTGAAGTATAATTTAAATTCATTCCATTGAACTACGTGATATTCCATCTAGTTCTCCTCTCTTTCTTCTCCCAATCTCCGTCGGTCCGCTACGCAAACTTTTAAGTGCGATCTTTCTCTTCTCTGATTCTTGCTTCTCTCGTTGTTGATCTCTCTCCTCTTCTCTTTGCTCTGCGGGTAGGCGAATCAAATCCGTCGGAGAAAGAAACCATTCAAGTTAGACAATGGCGATACAGCTAAAATGATCGGCATGCATCGCCTCGCCGCACGGTCTGATTTCAAACCCAGTGGTGTGCAGCATTCGTGTTTACTTTAATGAACATTCATCGAGTACGATTTGCATACGCATTCAACCAAATTCATTTGCATAACAAATCGTTCTCAAAGAGCCAGTGTCGGCGAACTAGCTTGCATTATCGCGCTCTTCAATTTTCTGCCCGTTTTCGCGGTTTTTGCTGACGTTCTCAATTTAAGGAATGACGTCGTGTTTTGCTTAAGCACGATGCCTTGAATTTGCAATTAGTCGAGCTGTGAGGGCTTCGGTTAGCGAACAATGACACGTATCATAAAACAGCATACTTTATTAGATGCGCAACTTATCTAATCTATGAACGCTGCATAATGCATAAGAGCTAATAAACACCTTATTATTTTGTTTATTAGCTCTTGATATAGTGTATACCACACGGATAAAACGTGAGTGCGTGCTTACGTGAGTGCAAGTACAGAAATGCGTATATGCATGTGTGAGGGAGGGAAGAGGTGCACAGAAATACACACACACTATATATATATATATATATATATAGACAATGTGTGAAGAAGAGGCCTGGACAGCCTCTACGGGGCACAGCTCGACTGAGCTACCCCACGAGGATTTAGCTTTGTGGTTTGTTGTTGCCATTATAAATGTATAAATAAAAATTGTAAAAAAAGTTTTGTTTAAGAAATTGCTACACTGAGTTAGCAATGAACTTCATTGCTAACTCAGTGTAGCAATTTCTTAAACAAAACTTTTTTTACAATTTTTATTTATACATTTATAATGGCAACAACAAACCACAAAGCTAAATCCCCGTGGGGTAGCTCAGTCGAGCTGTGCCCCGTAGAGGCTGTCCAGGCCTCTTCTTCACACATGTCCTTAAATTCTCCAGACCAGGACGGCCCAGCATCCTATGGATCCGGGTACAGCAGCACCCTTATCACCACACTCATGGATTTATACTTACCCTCCCCCCGAAACCAAGGGGAGGTTACGAGTAATAGCCCTGCCTCTTCGCAGCAACACGACAAGAAGAGAAGAAGAACTACAGAAGACTCGCCAGTCATGCAGCCGCGCAAAGTTATAGGGGTCCACCCAACTGACACCCCTATAATGATAGACGCTGCAACATCTCCAATCCAGATCAACATCAACAAAAACGCACCAGGGTTACGAGTACCCAAAGAAGCTGAGCCTGTGTTCCGCAAACTGCGCAACCTAAAGGATAAGCTTCGAAGGTACGAGACTCACAAATCTCAAGACCCGTCAGTGCTCATTTTACACGCGACAACCACACCGCAGCGGATTTTCAGTGCAGGGGCATTGAAAAAATATTCTCGGACCCCCCCGAACATCCACACACGCGATCCGCAACAGAAAGAAAAGAGAAGCCTATTGGATCCACAATCTAAACACCATCCAATTCCATACGAACTCAACCTACGGGTCGAAATACCGGGATGGATAGAAGACTATCACAGTAACCCTGCCAACATGGAATCAACGTAAGGCTATCCCTAGCCAGACGACCCCAGGGTAGCGAGCATTTCGATTCACTTTTTATACACACTTATATATATATAGACAATGATAGGTACGGCATACGTAGGCCTTCCCGTAGGCACGGATAAACTACAGTGGTCTTGAATAGATGATTGATTAGCTATATGCTACCGATAATTCTCCCGGGGTTGTTGCACAGCCCACTCCTCCTACCGTAATATAGATGATCAACTTGTTCATGTAAGGCAGAACGAAGGCCAATTCACAGGGAGCATCATGAACTCGTGTCACTGCGTCTCACGACGGCGGCGACAATAACTACTACAGCTTGTTACAGCCGCACACGAACATCGAAATTGCAGACAGCGCCACCTATATTTATACGTATGCGCGGTAAAACAATCCGTACGAACGACCGAACTAGATTAGATAAGGTCAGGAGTAAATAATAGATTAGTCTATTATTCACAAAATTAATAAAATAATTCATTAATAGAAAAACAATGCATTGATAGAATAGTCTATTATTATTCACTCCTGATAAGGTGTAGCGTGGATCGTACCACTAGCAGCACTGCATGGCCCGCTAACATTTGAGTTAATTCAACATAATTTCCATCACCAGACCACGCACTCCTGCAGAAGGCAGTACTGTCTCCGTTTTCGGGGTTTTCTTACGTGAAAACGGCTATGATCGAGGCAATGCCCAATCATTCGTTTCTCATAGGTTGTAAGTGCCAACTGGGACCCCTACCTCCTTTAACTATGGCGCGCAACGTGCTCTCGTGTTAGTGTCTAGATAGATCGCACGTTCCTGTTTACTGCTAGTCAGACCAGGGCTATGAATCTCAATGTTTCCGTCAGTACGGGACTATAGTATAGTATAGCCATAGTATAGCTCGCCGCTCGGGGCTATAGTATAGTTCGCCGCATAGGATACAGGTAGTCGTGTGTGTTTATTGGTCCTCACACCTTGCGACTGGAAGCTCATTGTGTGTGAGCTGTCCCCACTCATCTAATGCGTCGATTGGAAATTGACCACATTGGTGGGAATGGAAATTGTATTGATGCCTAACAGCACCATTAGTGACACGGGACCCGGTGGAAGGTGTTATACCATGCAACACAAGACCCCTGTATCTTAAATTCAGTATGGTCGCTACCGCATGGCACACTGAAATCTCCGCCTGACAGTACTATTAGATATTATGCTCGCAGAGTGTGTACTATATGATGGCTACTATATATGAGTGAGATAAAACTACCCAGCTCTGATACTATTTATTTGTCTGACAGAATCATCAGCGGCTCTAGTTCAAGCATGTATCTTTTCCTGAAACCCAACGCCCCACGTCAGTATTGTATTTGGGTAACAAAAAACCTAGGTGGTACTTGTGCAAACGAGTGCAGCGCCCCAGCAGCAATACAGCTGTTTCGTGCATCTCGTCTTAGACTTTTCGACACATTTGTGACTTCCATGGCATTGTAACTAAATAGCAAGATAAAGAGGCTACACCAATCTAACTATTTTCCCGGTATTTATTCAGAAACTGAACCTATTGTCCTAGGAATATTTCCATTTTCAGACCGCGATATTTACCTATGGATGGATCCTCGACCCCATTGCTACGGTAGTCACAGGAGAATTGGCTGCCAACGTTGTCGTAGACCAAACCTGGTGAAGAAGGCTATAGTGCCGAATATGTCTGGTTCAGGAAGAAGTAATTAAGCCTAATCTTCCCAAAACGTAAAATTCTCCCTCTCTCCAGTATCCGCACTGGTGTTACGTATTATTACCTATAGACAGACATAAAGTGTTGCCATGTATTCGTTTGTGAGCTGCCTATAATGCGATAAACGTAACAATATCTGAAATCACATGTTCTAGCTGCGACATTGCAGTGACCCACGCATGCAGATACGATCTCATCATTCACTCTAATAGAACTGTATGGAACTGTGTCACGGTAATATAAAAATTTCCCATGGTGTCTCTCCGGTTATATCATGCTCTCTGAATATCTACAAAAACCAACCATTAAATACCGGTTCAACTATCAAGTTACAGACACAGAATATTCCATCTTCATAAGAAAATGAATACTTTTCCGGACAAAAAATTCAAGCTTCATTACACGAGAAAGTACTGCCTTGTCGCATATATATATATATATATATATATATATATATATATATATATATATATATATATATATATCATATATATTATTTATGTGCTTATTTATTTATGATACCATGAAACTCATAGCAGGGGTTATAGTTATTGTTTAGTCGTTGTAATTCTAATCAATATTGTTTTCTATTGCAAAAAAGGCGCGAGATAGCCATTATATCAATTGTTTTTCAAATGGCCTGCAACATTATTTGTCTCGAGCTAAACATTAACGATGGCGAAACCTCCGTTTAATTTATGAGCGATAATGGGGAGGCGTTGACGATGATGTATCGGGGATATTGTTAAAGAAATTTTCGAATCTAATGTCTAATGTATCATCATTCATGCACGCGTGATGCTATTCGCTGGCAGATTCTTCCATAAATTACCTGACCAAATGTCGATTATCATCAAACTAGCACTAGATAGGAGGCGTAGCAGTCTATGCATGCAGTAACATTGTGCACACATGTCTGCGTTTGATTGCACTCTGACTCTGGATCTTATGGTTTAGGATTCGTGGGATGCAACTCTTATTATTGAATTTTACTGGCAGGAAAGCAGACCACAAGTAGGCTATCAGGTTATCTCGCAGGAGTCCTAGCGAAGACGCTATGTCGCAGACTGTAGTTTCTGTCTTGGAGACCCTAATGTCTTCCTCTCGGTGTCTCAGGCTGCAACGTTTTTATCAAGGACTCAGCATGTACTTCTTACGGACCTGTACGTCTTATATCGGGCGCTGATTTGTACCATTTAGCGCTGACTAAACCAATTGTATCCCCATCGTAAATCGTGTTAACACCGATTTTTTCAAGTTCGCGCAGCGTCACTACGGCGATAATACGCATGCGTATGTTGCATAGCCTCATCATGCCCATAAAAGGCGCGTACACGTTTTCACAGCCGTCGATGGTCGCGTGTAACTGTGGAATCTATACACATTACCTGCGTGACTGCCACAGCATGCTGAATTTAATGCAAGCGTAAGCCCACCGATGTAACATTTCTCCCGCGTTCTTATGTGGGTTTTTTCAACGATTTATTACAACTTCAGTCTCTCGGATTTAGGAAGTGAAATCGCGAAAGAAGATTATAATTTGATGCTTCTCCTTTTGCCGCAGAATTTCCTTGACTAATCCCCAACTCGTTGTGCAGTCGTCGTCTAGACGTTATCTCTGAGTAGATATATGTGCATTCAGACTCCGATGATTCATTGCGTGCAACCGTCAAAAGCATTTAATTAATAGGAATGATATCCAGAAACGAAAGAACTTGTGGCGGATAGCAGGAGATCGAGACACGAACATATGCATGGCTAATTAGCTGGCATCGCTCGTGCATGATGATATGTCCTCGAGGCTTGGACAGCGACCGCGCACTCGTGTTCCGTCTCCTATGGACATAATTGCAATTTTAAAATATAATCCAGATGGGAATTGCAAATATTTCTCCCTGTGCGCATTAGAATTGCAAATTATCCCGAGGCGGCAAACCGCCAAGCGTTTAGCCCGGCGTCTTCGCTGGGCAAACTTTGTTAAATGAGACATTATATCGATGATGCTGAAAAGGGGGTAGTACTCGAAGAGAGGAATGTAAATTATAAAAGCCAGATAAGTGCTGCTTTGTTGGTGCCAGTGTGTGCGCAGCTTTGATGAAAAGTGACTAGTTTGCATCATCAAACACTTCATGCCTCCAAGAGCCCGCTGAAGAGTGAATTGAGACAAAAAACCTGATTAGTTTAGCCGCGGTGCAATAAGCCAGGAACGGCGTTAGAAGTTTCGAGATACGAAGCCATATATCCGCAACCATGATCACCGCCTATCGCCCAGAGCTGTGGATATATATTGGATATATATATATATATGTGTGTGTGTGTGTGTGTGCGTGTGTGTGTGTGTGTGTGTGTGTGTGTGTGTGTGTGTGTGTGTGTGTGTGTGTGTGTGTGTGTGTGTGAATGTGCCCGCGCGCGCGTGTGTGTGCGTGAGGGTCTCGGTTGTCTGGCCGTGCAGTGCGTGCTGTGCGAGCGTGCGTGGGCGCTTGTATCAATTTTCTTCCGGAGCAGGCAGTGCAAGAGAGATCGTGGAGGCTTGGCGTGTGAATATGTTTTATTCAAATTGAAGACACAACCGAATCTAAACCAAGTGTTCCGTTTATTATCCCCTTCCCTCTCTTTTCTGCTTTGCCGTCTTCTCCCCTCCTCTCATCCCTCCCTATTGCCTAGGTACCCTATCTCCGATGACAAGCTATTAGCAGTCGTATAAGGCTCGCATGTGACCGATGCGAATACATTCATGTGTAAGATGCATGAATAATTTAAATATTTCTTGTCGTATGTGTGGTACATCGCAGTACATAGGTCACGCGCCCTGGCTATGCTGAATATAGCGATCGTGGATTATACACGGGGGGTATTATATAAAAAATATAAGTATACAGTAAATACGCTATTAATTAATAGGTACACCGTTAATAGGTACAGCACGTATCGAGATATTTGCTCTGAGGCGCCGTAAATATTCAAGAATGTTTTACTAGATTATGACGTGGTGCTGCGGCCGTCGGAAGTGTTTAATATTTCAAATACAATATAAATTGACAATGTTCACTGATCATAATGTGTATTCAATCATGCTACAGCTAATTCTTATTCAGAAAATCCCTTTTCCTATTGATGTTACATCACTAATAAATCTTATATAAGTTTGCCCCCGGACGCCGCGCTACATCAGTTCACTTGGCATCCACAATAGCGTGTAGTGGGGGGAAGAATCCAGAGCATAATACATGTGTTAGCCGCAATCATTTCTGCCAGAAACGCCTCTCCGTTATATAATTGAGATAAAATAGTAAGCGATATTATTCACATTCGTTAATGTCGCGGTATGAATATGTTATGGGAACGCATGTTATCATCTAATCACCAATGAATACTGTGATGGTTTCCATCCAGTGTGACGTGTATATTACGCGCATACGCGCGCAGAACATACGCACGCACGACACGCGCACACACGCCACACACAAACAAAACGGCAGCGTACACGCTTCACACGCGCACACACGCTCGCTTTTCGCACACACATCAGACTCGTGCCGCCCGCACGTACACACGCAACGCAGCATTGCACACATCTGCCCCCGGCCCCCCCGCGCCCCGCCCCCCGCCCCCCCCCCCCCCCCACACACACGCATTCACAATTTTTCCAGGTGAGGAGAGGAGACAGGTACGGTCGCAGCAGGAGACACTAGTCTATCTGCTGCAAGGCTAGCATTAAATTTTGACTACGTTATCGATATTGTTTAATACTATCACCTACATGAAATAGGGCTTCTTCGTAGGGCTTTCGCGCAAAGATTCGCAGATTCGTTTCGCTGAGCACGGAACCGGAATATAGCCACTGCATAATAGTCTGTGGTCGTACGCACGTGCGCGTACATATTATATATATATATATATATATATATATTAATATTAATATAATCTGGCTGTGTGCGCTGCTGTTGTTTTTATACAGCCAAAAGTCCAGTCCGTTTCTTTCACATCGCGTCATCTTCTGGCCAGCAAATGTAATAAACAAGCCATAATGACTCGCATCGTTGCAGTTTGTCGATGATTGCTTCGCAAATGTAAAATGCCTTCAAACGCCGCGATTCTCCGACGAAATAAATACCGGTCGCGTCTGATCACAGCCTTGTTAACGCTACCGTGCTCCGCGCGCCGCTGGCCGTTTGTCTAGTCATCAAATGTAAGTGGAGGAAAACTGTTGTGCGTGTTTTAGCCGGGTTCATCTTTGAGCCGCGAGGGATCACATTCAGGGACGTACATGTCTCTCCTGTGCAGTATTGCATGTGATATATAGGCTTGATAGTGGTTTCTGCCTGGAAGTTTGAGGCGCTCGATAGCTTTACTGCGTTGACGCTATAGCCATTCTGCGCGGTAATCGGCGACGGACACGGTCGCCTATTTTGCCAACGTTAGAGGTAGGAGCGTGTTTGTCAGTCTTCCAGCCGGCGTGTGCGGCTGACGCAGTGATTTGCGGATTGACTCAGCGGTTGCGGTTGACGCAGCGTTGCGGTTGACGCAAGCCGTTGCGGCGTGACGCAGCGGTTGATGCGGTTGACGCAGCGGTCTTGCGTCCCGCTCGACGCGCATTTGCGGTTGTACGCAGCGGTTGCTGCTCGCTTAGCTTAGCGCTGAACTGACGTTGCAACTCCCGGCTAGCTAAGCCCCACGAGCCAAGTTGACGCCGCGACATTAGTGATGTCGACCCAACTCGCGGCTTAGGTGATTGTGGCGAGGCAGGAAGTCCTTGTACGTCGACTGAGAAGACGGAGGCAGCGGACTACGCGGTGATTGCTGCCTGCTGCGCCGACAGACAGGCGAGAATTTGAACGCGAACGGGCACCGTTACCGCCATATTTATTCCGGATTTGTTGATGACCAGAAGAATGCATGACCTGGATGCCTGCTGTGCATATAGAGAAGGGGGGGGGTGGGGGGGTCGGGCGGGGTGGGAGGTGGGGTGGTGGTGTGGTGGCGGGGGGTGCGGTGGCGGTTTCGGTTAGCGTGCGGGTGGTTGCCGTGCACTTCACTTATCTCCTGCGGTGTGGTCTTCGTCTCCCGTGGCTGCGCTCTATTCATTTATTCTGATCGTGATCTAATGCGATCTTCGGTTTCGTCCGCTTCTCGCTCGCTCATATCTCCTTTTTGCTGTGCTCGGTGGTTATCTCGTAGTCGGCGGGTGTTTCGGCGTGTTGCGCTGCGTCTCTCCGCGCCTCTTCGGCTCGCGTGCGCCTGTGTCTACTTCACTGCCCGATTGAGCTTGCGTAGGGCTGAGCGTTTAGCTTGGCTCGTGGCGGGGTTGCGCTCTCGTCTCCTGCAGGTTCTAGTCTGTGCGTCGCGGCCTCATCTGCTCCGAGCTCGTGGCTTGCGTCTCTCACGTTCTTCGGTGATTCTCGTCTCTCTGCGGCGGCTCACTCGGCGTCGCATGCGGCCGTCTCTGCTCTCGTGGGCACTCGTCTCGTCTCGTCTGGCGAGTCTCTCTGCGCCTCGTCGTTATTGCTCGGGTGCTGGTATGTGTATGTATTCCTTCTGATCCAATTTCCCGATACCTGTGAGTAGAGCGCAGCCTCGCATTCTTGTCTAGGGCAAACACGCATTACGCCCTTACATGCTGAGATCTGGGCACAGCAGCTCGCATGTATCCGTTGGCGGAGGGAGCGCTAATATTCTGACTCTCCTCTCTCCCTTTGGGAATTGGACGAGGAGTGTCGTGTAACGCGCGCATTATGGGTGTGTGCGGTGATGTTTCGAGTTATAATATAGGTGCGGGGGGGGTAAATCCCGGTTTAGCACATCTGACTGTGTTCGTTCTTGTGGCGTTACGGCGCCGTGGAGCTTGGTTGTGACGTGCACGCGTACGGGCGATGAAGCAGGAGGGCACTCATAGGCCGTTTGACCACGGAGTAACGTCTATAGAGGAAAAGTGCGTAGCGGCGACGCGGGTCGGATTTTCCTGTCGACGCCGGCGTGAAACGGTTGTCCCGGAGGCAGCGCTTTAGCAACGAAACTTTTTTTGTTGGTGTCTGCGCAAACTTACACGCTTGTTTGCCACCTTAACGAAGCGTTAGGAGTCTTCAGAGCATGAAGTCTGCGACGCCGCTACAACTGCAAGTACGCCGCCTGTTGATGAAGCTGACTTTCATTATGGATTTTCGTGCTGTCCGGTTGGCCTCCGCAAGGGACGATTCTTTCTTTCTTTCTTTCTTTCTCTCTCTCTCTTCTCCTCTCTCTCTCTCTCTCTGTCTGTCTAAGACTCGTTCTCCGTCTTTGCAGTCCGCACTCATTCTCATTTGTTTTGAGTTGCTTCTTCCCACCATCTCCGTCTTATTCGCTCTCTCTCGCCTTTCCCTCGTTCTCTCTTTACTGTCTCCTCCCTACCTTCCCTTCACTCTCCTACCCATTCTTCGCGTATGCTCTCTCGCCACTGCCCTCACTCTCTTCCGTTCTTTCCCGGGCTGCTTGCTAGTAATTCTCTGCTAGCTTGTGCGCGCGCGTGCTTTTTCAATCGTCTTACTAAGCAAGACATTACGACCGTGTTCGCGCGGGTTGTTCGTTGATTGGTTGCTGTCGGCATGCCTAAAGTTGCATCGCAAGTGTTGATAAATAGGGCAACATGCGTGACTGCATGAAACAACTGCGGCCTATGTGTTTGCCACCAGCATCGTATAGATGAATCAGATGACTGTGTCGAAATTATCGAATGATTTGTGGGTAATCAACTGCAGGAATTAAAGCTGAATAAGGTGACTCGATCCGCTGTACTACTATGACATTGCTGTAACTGCACGTGTCTGCATTGACATACGACTTTACATTTTAATTCAATTTAGATGGTTTAAGATCGATTGCCGTGTTGGCAACGGTGTTTAGCAGTGGTGGATTGTCACGGGAAGGACTGACATTGGAGCGCCACGGCATCTCACTGTATGTTATATCAGACGTCACATGTATGTAACATCTCCTCTATCGAGTCGGACACTTCTAAAATGTCGTATATGTCGACTTATCACACGCGCCTCCCACCGACATCAGTCCCTTACGAATTTCGCAACGAATTCCTCCCATTTTCTAAATTCCGGTACTGTATTTACATTATCCAGCTCGGGAGGGATTTCATCTGCTCTGTAGGCGACTACACACAACACACCACACACACCACGACACACACACACACGCCACACACACACACACACACACACACACACACACAAACAAACAAACAACACACACACTTGCGCACGCGCACGCGCACGCACACGCACACCGCACACGCACACGCACACGCAAACACGCACACGCACACACATATTATATTATATGCGTGCTTACAGAATACGCGAGCCCGTGCCAATACCGTATATATCTTGCAGTTCTTGTGACAAGCAGCTTGGCGCTGGCATGCCATCGCGATCTCCCAGAAAGGACGTGCGTTTTTACTCCCGATAGATAACGGCCTGTTGATGGAGGGGAGAGGAAACTGATTAGGTCCGATAGAAGCCCAGACCAGACAGTTCGGACATTGGAGGTTTATCGCCGTCGATGTTGGGCGTTGCTGTGTGTAATTTCCCGAGCTGAAACCGACGGCCGTGCCACTCTACGATCTGTCAGTAGTGGCGCCATCCATCTATCTATCTATCTGTCTATCTATCTATCCTATCTTCTAATTCTATCTATCATCTATCTATCTATCTAGCTATTCTATCTATCTATTATCTATCTATACTACTCTATCTATTCTATCTATTTTATCTACTCTATTATTTAATCTATCTATCTATCTATCTAGCTATCTATCTATCTGATACTATCTATCTATCTTTATCTATCTATCTATCTATCGTATCTATCTATCTATCTATTGTATCTATCTTATCTATTTATCTAATCTATCTATATATGATCGGTCGATCATATCCTCGATCGATCGCGCGCTCTGTCTTTATGTCTTGTCTGTTTGTCTGTCTATCTATCTTATCTTCGATCGATCTTCTATCTATCATTTATCATATCTATCTAATCTATCTGTCTATCTATCTATCTAATCTATCTTATCTTATACTATCTATCTATCTATCATATTCTACTTATCTATCTAGTATATCTATCATATTTATTTATCCATCATATCTTATCTCATCTATCTATTTTATCTATCTATTTATATATTTATCTATCTATCTATCTTATCTATCTATCTATTTATCGTATCTATCATATCTATCTACTCTATCTATCTATCTATTATCTTATCATATATCTATCTGTGCTATCTATTTATCTATTCTATGCTATCTATCTATTCCCTATTTTTCTTTCTTTCTTTCTATGTTGTGGTGCGGGGTGTGTGGTGTCTGTGTGTATTGGCGTGCTGATTGTGTGTGGTGTGTGCAGCGGGGTGTGTCGTGGTGCGTGGCGTGGGGTGTGTTACTGTATGCTACTCTGTTATATATAATACCAGGAGTAAAATAATCTCAAATACATATATGTGATGTCGATCCTACTGCAATTTGAAGCACAATTAACATGCATGAGACACAACATGTCATACAGCGCACAAACGCAACGTCCTATAATTCGTCAGGAATGTTGAATGTACATACACAGCGAGTGCACACGCGCGTGCTCTCTTATTGAATCCAGAATCCCGCGCCTGCGTTGCGTGTATGTCTTCGGAACATCTCGCGTGCAGCGTTGCCGCGTTCGTGCCGAGGTGCTCCCGTTGCCTAGTGTAAATTAAACACCTCGTGCAATAAGCCGAGTCTTCTCCAGCGGGAGATGCCTGTATTTACACACGTTAATTTGTTAGCCGATCCTATCTGCATATAGTGTGCGCGTGCAATCTTCGCTGAATGGCGCACGCGAAAAAGAGAGAGATATATAATTATAGAAAGAGAGAGAAAGAGAGAGAGCGGAGAGAGAACGTGAGTGGGAAAGAGATCGGGATATATATATATATATATTTGTTTATGTATATATTTATATATGTGGGTATATAGAAGGATGGATAGATGGATGGATGGATGGATGGATGGATGGCATGGCCGGGTGTATATGGATGCGATGGATGGATGGATGGATGGTACATGGAATGGATGGATGGTATGGATGGTATGGAATGGATGGGATGGATGGATGGCATGGATGGTATGGATGGATGGATGGAGATGGATGATGGGATGGATGGCATGGATGGATGGATGGATGGATGGATGGATGATGGATGGATGTGGATGATGGATGGATGCGATGAGATGGATGGATGGATGGATGGATGGATGGATTGGATGGGGATGGATGGATGGATTGGATGGATGGATGGATGGATATGGATGCGATGATGATGGATGGGATGGATGGATGGATGGATGGATGGACTGGATGGATGGAATGGATGGATGAATTGGATGATGGATGGATGGATGGATGGATGGATGGGATGCGATGGCATGACGTATGTGGATGATGGATGGATGGTATGGATGGGATGGATGGATGGATGGGTATGGATGGATGGATGCGATGGCATGGTATGATGGATTGGATGGATGGATGGATGGGATAGATGGAATGGGATGGATGGATGGCATGGATGGATGGATGGATGGCATGGATGGCATGGGGGATGGAATGGGATGGACGGACGGGACGGACGGACGGACGACGGACGGACGGACGCTGGATGGATGGATGGATGGATGGATGGATGGATGGATGGATAGATGGATGGATAGATGGATAGCTAGATGGATGGATGGATGGATGGATGGGTGGATGGATGGGTGAATTGATGGATGGATGGATGGATGGATGAATGGATGGATGATTGGATGGCAATGGCGACGGCAATAGCGGAGAAAGAATTATTATGAGGGCGAGGGAATAAGAGTGAGATAGGGTGAAAGGCCGACCGTATTGATCGTTGGCGCGCAGTACAAGTGAGAGTGACGACGAAACTTGGTATTAATTCTGATTTAAGCGGTCGCTAGCCTGGTAACTGATGACGTTCGATTGATCTGCAGTCTTTGACTTCGGCGAAACTCTAGTTGTTGAACCATACCACTCTGTCGCCGTCGATAAAATTGCGTGTGTGTGTGCGCACGCCTGTGTATCTGTGTGTTCGTGCGTGTGTGTGCGCGTGTGTGTCTCTGTATGTGTGTCTCTGTCCGCTCGCGTGTGTGCGTGTGTGAGTGCGTGCGTGTGTGTACGCGCACACGCACAACTGCTTCAGGAGATGGTGTGCCGGAGTAAGCTGTCGTCAACTCGTTCGTTTTGATTGCTCATTTTTGATGCGTAGGAGGAGCTTTTGGTCGTAGAACACATATAACCTCTTACTATAGACATGCGACTCTAGAAAATGTATATCGTGTGGCGTGCCGATTGCCTTGACATAGACCGCGACCTTCAAATATCACCGGCTTCTTGTAACTTTGACAACCGCAAAGAAATCGTTGTGACATTCACACGCTCATCCACGCCTTGTCGCGTTTTCCGAGAGCAGTTAGGTCATCGTCATCTAGCTATCGCCAGCTCGCTGTCACCACACCGAGCGTACCTCGGCCGTCGCGATCTTCCAGCTGTCACCGTTTCTTAACACTGCATAGAGCAGGCATTTCATCCTTCTAGACTAGTTCGCGTTTACATTGCCCACAGCGCAAAACCTATTATTGAAAACTTCGCATCCTTGCGTTCGACCAAGTGTTCTGGCGCGTAAGTGCTCTATGGTAAACCTTAACTTTGTCAACTCGAGCGAGCACGCCACTAGATAGCCGAAGGTGGGTATTATCTGTGACGAGCTCTTTATCCGTGGTTCCTGCGCTATGGTATGGATGCTGCTGTGCGGACGGCACGGCTATACGGGGCACTCACACACTGATTGCCTTGCAACGGCACTATAGTCACAAACGAACGTATCCATCTTACTCCTCGCTATTCCACCAGATGCTCAGCTGTCCCCTGATGAAGATATATGTATACGCGGTTGGCAAATCGCATTAGGGTTGCGGAGGTTAGTTAGGAGGGAGCTGGACGCAGCGCCGAGCCCGGGTGTCTTACAAACAGGTTTTACTCGCAGCTGCGGCCTGTAAACCTATTTGGCTTTCAGATTCGCGGAGGATTGCATGGCGGCAGGCGGGTAGTCAACGCTTGAGCGGATTGGAAAATGGCGAAATCAAATCGAGCCGTGACTTATCAATTGAGAGCGAGCAATATGTCAAACCGCGCGTGCAGATGCGACAAGAATAGAAACGCCCGCGGCTTGTATCAGCACAAGGCGACACGCGCACGCACGAGAGTACGTACGCATGCACGATGCGTAGATTTTGAAAAAAAAGCTGGAGGAATCTGAAACCATGGAAGACAGCGTCACGAAGTCTGCAGAAAATTCAAATTAACCGTGGTGGCCTAAGCGAACAGGCGGCGATGTAATTTATCGCATTTGGCCCACAATACACCATCCATATACGATACATCGCACTGCTTACTTATCTATATGTTGCTAGGGGGTACTAGAGCTTTTTCGATCAAATTAAAAGTATTAACCCCTTAGGCTATTCCGCGTTCCCCCGCTCTACATACGCCGGAAAGGCGACTTGGACGATTTCGTACATTTTCCTACAGCGTCGAGAGATTTCGCAAAGAGATTTTTCCAAAACATCGCTCTATAGATCACGCCGTGGTCGATATACCTGCCAATATTCACCATGATGACAAAACTCCGCCTAGACAGACAGCTACGGCATCATATGACGTACGCACGATTATGACTTGAGGTTGCAAACAGTTACACATGCTTACGAATGCTTGCTAACATTCATCGCGCCAATTATCTCATGTGTGTGTGTGTGTGTGTGTGTGTGTGTGTGTGTGTGAGTGTGTGTGTGTGTGTGTGAATGTGTGTACGCGCGCGCGTGTGTGTGCGTGAGGGTGTGAGTGCTGCGTGCGTGCGTGTGTGCGAGCGTGCGTGCGCTTGTTATCAATTTTCTTCCGGAAGACAGGCAGTCAAGAGGATTGGTTGGTTGCGTGAATATGTTTTATTCAAATGAAGACAAACCCGAATCTAAAACCAAGTGTTCGTGTTATTATCCCCTTCCCCTCTCTTTCTGCCTTGCGCCTTCTCACCCTCCTCTCTCCCTCCCTATTGCCTAGGTACCTATCTCCGATGACAAGCTATTAGCATCGTATAAGGTAATGTGACTCGATCGAACTACATTCATGTGTAAAGTGCATGAATAATTTAATATTTCTTGTCATGATTGTGGTACATCGCAGTACATAGGTCACGTCGCCCTGCTACTGATATAGCGATAGTGTATACACGGGTATTATAAGTAAAATATAAGTATACAGTAATACCAATAATTATAGGTACACCGTAATAGGTACACACGTAACGAATATTTGCTCTCGCGTAATATTCAAGGAATGGTTTTTTACTTAAGATTTGACGTGGTGCTGAGCGCCGTCCGAATGTATTAATATTTCAATACATATTTGACAATGTTCACTTGCACTCATAATGTTGTATTCATAATCAATGCTCAGCTAATTCTTATTCAGAAATCCCTTTCCTGTGTTACATCACTGAATAATCATTATATATGTTTGCCGAAGTTCACTTGCATCCACAATAAGCGTGTAGTGGGGAAAATCCAGAGATTAACTACATGTGTTAGGCCGAAAACATTCTGCAAGAACGCCTCTCCAGTTATATAATTGAGATAAAATAGTAAGCGATATTATTCACATTTCGTAATGTCGCGGTATGAATGTTTTATGGAACGCATGTTACTCATCTTAAATCACCAATGAATGACTGTGATTGTTTCCATCCAGTGTGACGTGTATATTACGCGCATACGCGCGCAGAACACATACGCACGCACACACGCGCACACACGCGCACACAAACAAACGCGTACACGCTTACACACGCGCACACACGCTCGTTCGCACACACATACAGACTCGTGCACGCCCGCACGTACACACGCACGCAAGCATGCACACACTCTGCCCCCCCCCACACACACGCATACACAATTTTCCATGTGAGGAGACAGGTACGGTCAGCAGCAGGGACACCTAGTCTATCTGCTGCAAGGCTAGCATTAAATTTTAGACGTAATCGTATTAGCTTTAATACCATCACCTACAGAAATAGGGCTTTTCGTAGGGCTTTCGCGCAAAGATTTTCGCAGATTCGTTTCGCTGAGCACGGAAACCGAGAATATAGCACTGCAATTAATAGTTGTTTGTGTCCGTACGCACGTGCGCGTACATATATATATATATATATATATATATATATATATAATTATATACATATAATCTGTGTGTGTGCGCTTGTGTGTGTTTTTTATACAGCCAAAAAGTCCAGTCCGTTCTCTTTCACATCGCGTCATCTTCTGCCAGCCTGTAATAAACAAGCCATAATGACTCGCATCGTTGCAGTTTGCCGATGATGCTCGCAAATGTAAAATGCCTTCAAACGCCGATCGAAATAAAACCCGGTCGGTCGATCACAGCCTTGTTACGCTACCGTGCTCCGCGGCCGCTGCGTTATCGTCTAGTCATCCAAATGTAAGTGAGAGGAAAACTGGTCTTTTAGCCGGGTTCATCTTAGAGCCGCGAGGAGTCAACAGCTCGGACGGTGTCTCTCCTGTGCAGCTCATTGATGTGTAATATATACTTGATAGTGGTTTCTGCTGGAAGTTTTGAGCGCTCGCTAGCTTACTCGTTGACGCTATACCATCTGCGCGGTAATCGGCGACGACACGTCGCTATTTTGCCAACGCTATAGAGGTAGGATGTGTCGTCTATCGTGTGCGGCTGACGCAGTGATTGCGGTTGACTCAGCGGTTGCGGTTGACGCAGCGGTTGCGGTTGACGCAGCCGTTGCGGCTGACGCAGCGGTTGCGGTTGACGCAGCGGTTGCGGCTGACGCAGCAGTTGCGGTTGACGCAGCGGTTGCCGCTTAGCTGACGTTGCAACTCCCGGCTAGCTAACGCACGAGCCAGTTGACGCCGCGACATTAGCTGATGTCGACCCAACTCGAGCTAGGTGATGTGGCGAGGCAGGAAGTCCTTAGTGACTGAAGGAGACGCGAGGCAGCGACTACGCGGTAGTTGCTGCCTGCATGCGCCACAGACAGGCGAGACATGAAGCGAACCGGCACCGTTACGCCATATTTATTCCGATTTTGATTGATTACCAGAAGAATGATTGACATGGATGCTGCTGCGTGCATATAGAAAAGGGCGAGAGTTTTTCTCTCTTTCTTACTCGGTTTCCCTCACTTCACTTATCTCCTGCTGTCTCTCTCTCCCTCTCTCTATATTCATTTATCTATCTATCTATCTATCTCCGTTTCCCTCGCTTTCGCTCGCTCTATCTCCTTTTCTCTCTCTTTATCTCTATCGCTTTCGCTTGCGCTCTCTCTCCCCCTCTCGCTTTCGCGCGCCTTCTCTACTTCACTCCCATTTACTCTCTAGCTACTTTACTTACCTCGTCGTTCGCTCTCTCCCTCATTCTTAGTCTGTCTCGCGCTCATTCTCTCCCACTCTAGCTTCGTCTCTCACGTTCTCTATCTCTCTCTCTCTCGCGCTCACTCCTCCATCGCTCTCTCTCTCTCACTCTCTCTCTCGATCTCGATCTCTCTCGCTCTCTCTATTGCTGGTGCTCGTATTGTAATGTATTCCTCTGAATCCAATTTCACCCAGTGACGCCGGTGAGTAGGCGCAGCCCTCGCATCTTGTCTAGGGCAACACGCATTACGGACCCTTACATGCTGAATCTGCACAGGCAGCTCGCATATCCTAGGAGCGAATATCCACTAGAATGACGAGAGTGTGCGTGTAAGCGCGCATATGTGTGTGTGGCGGGATGTTGGTAAAAGTATAGGTGCGGGTATCGGTTTAGCCACATCTGTGTGTTCGTTCTTGTGCGTACGCGCGTGTGCGTGCACGCGTACGGGCATGAAGCGGAGGCACTCATAGGCCGGACCACCGTCTATAGAAGAGTAGCGGCGAGGCGGTCGGATTTTCCGTCGACGCGTGAACGGTTGTCCGGAGCAGCGCTTAAGAACGAAACTTTTTTTTCCGCGCAACTACACGCTTTGCCACTTAACGAAGGTTAGGAGTCAGAGCTGAAAGTCTGCCGACCGCCGCTAAACTGCAGTACGCCGCTGCTTGATGAAGCTGAACTTTATAATTGATTTTCGTGCTGTCGGTTGGCCTCCCGCAAGGGACGATTCTTTCTTTCTTTCTTTCTTTCTCTCTCTCTCTCTCTCTCTCTCTCTCTCTCTCTGTCTGTCTAAACTCGTTCTCCGTCTTTGGCAGTCCGACTCATTCTATTTGTTGATTGTTCTTCCCCAACCATCTCCCTCTATTTCGCTCTCTCTCGCTTTCCCTCGTTCTCTCTTTTACTTGTTCTCCCTTCACCTACTTCCCTTCACTCTCCCTACCCATCTCTCGCGTATGCTCTCTCGCACTGCTCACTCTCTTTCCGTTCTTTCTCCGCATGCTGCTAGTAATTCTCTCTAGCTTGTGCGTGTTTCAATCGTTCTACTAGCAAGCATTACGACCGTGTTTCGTGTCGTTGATTGGTTGCTGTCGGATGCTAAAGTTGCATCGCAAGTGTTGATAAATAGGCATGCGTGACTGCATGAAAACAACTGCGCTATGTGTTGCCCACCACATCGATAGATGAATCAATGACTGTGTCGAAGATTATCGAATGATTGTGGGTAATCATGCAGGAATTAAACTGAATAAGGTGATCATCCGCTGTACTACATGACATGCTGTAACTGCACTGTCTGCATGACATACGACTTTACATTTAATTTCAATTAGATGGTTTAAGATCGATTGCCGTGTTGGCAAACCGGTGTTTAGCAGTTGGTGGTTGTCACGGACATGGACTGACATTGAGCGCACGGCATTCACTGTATGTATTCAGACGTCACATGTAGTACATCTCCTCTATCGAGTCGACCACTTCTAAAAATGTCGTATATGTCGACTATCACCACGCGACCTCCCACCGACATCAGTCCCTTACGAATTCGCAACGAATTCCTCCCATTTCGTCAAATTCCGGTACGCTATTTACATTTATCCAGCTCGGGGGGATTTCATCTGCTCTGTAGCGACACACACACACACACACACACACACACACACACACACACACACACACACACACACACACACACACACACAACAACACACACACACACACACACACACACACACACACACACACACACACACACACACACACACACACACACACACACACAAACACACGCACACACCCTACGTGTATGTGTGTTTATTACTCTGCACAATGCGACGAGCTCCGAAATGTGGTGCCGAAGATTAACGAATATTAGCGAATGAGCGTGACGTGGAACACCGCATGATGACGTGGAACACCTCATGATGATGTGCTCTTGCAAAATCCCAGTGAATGTCGAGCATTGACGATTATTAACGAATAACCCCGAATGCACGCGATCCGTGTGTGCGTGTGTGTGTGTGTGTGTGTGTGCGTGCGTGCGTGCGTGCGTGCGTGCATGCGTGTGTGTGTGTGTGTGTGTGT
>NW_014577147.1:396980-405931 GCF_000485595.1 Priapulus caudatus | reverse complement strand
TGAGAGCGAGCAAGCAATATGTCAAAGCCGCGGTGCAGATGCTGACGAAGATAGAAACCGGCCCGCGGTTGTATCAGCACAAGGGCGACACGCGCACGCACGAGAGTACGTACGCATGCACGATGCTAGATTTTGAAAAAACAGCTGGAGGAATCTGAAACCATGGAAGCACGCGTCCCGAAGTCCTGCCAGTGAAAATTCAGAATTAACCGTTAGGATTCGTTCCTGGCCTAACGGGGCGAAACAGGCGGCGATGTAAAATTTTATCGCAGAATCTTTTGGGCCCCCACATCACCATCCGATATACGAGTAGCAATCGCATGTATCTTACTTATCTAGGCATAATGTTGCTGGGCGGTACTAGAGCTTTTTACTGTGAAAGTTCGAAAATATTAAAGTATTAACGCCGTTCAGTGGTATTCCGCGTTGCTTCCCCCGCTCTTACATACGCCGGAAAAGGGCCGAACTTGGAAGCGATTTCGTAATTTTTCTGTACAGCATGACGTCTGAGAGAATTCTCGCCAAAGGATTTTTTCCAAAACATCGCTCTTATAGATCACCGCCGTGGTCGATTACTGCCAATATTCACCATTTGATGAAAATCGCCTGAGGAGCAGACAGCTAAGGCATCATAATGACGTACGCACGATTATGACTTGAGGATTGCAAACAGTTACACATGCTCGATGCTTTGGCTAACATCATCGCGCCAATTATCTCATGAGTCAACAAATCATTAACCACGCGCTCTTTCTCTCTCTCTCTCATCTCTCTCCTCTCTCTTTTCTCTCTGCTGTCTTCTCTCTCTCTCTCACTCTCTCTCTCTCTCCAGCTCTCTCTCTCTCTCTCTCTCTCTCTCTCTTCTCTCTCTCTCTCTCTCTCGCTCTCTCTCTCTCTCTCTCTCTGTTCTCTATGCGTCTCTCTCTTTCTCTCTCTCTTTCGTCTCCTTTCTTCCTTCTCGCTCTCTCTTTACTCTGCTCTCTCTCTCTGTCTCCTATATCTATCTATCTATTTATCTATCTATCTCATCTACTCTATCTATCTAGTCTATCTATCTATCATACGTCTATCTTACGTTATCGTACTTCTAATCTATCTATTATCTATCCTATTATCTACTCTATGTATCTATCTATCATATCTATCTATCTATCTATCTATCTATTATCTGTCTTATCTATCTATCTATGCGTATCTACTCGTATATACTATCTATCTATCTATCTATCGAATCGTATCGTATCTATCTATCTATCTATCCACTTATCTATCTATCTATCTATCTATCTATCTCATCTTATCTATCGTTTCTATGCTATCTATCTATCTTTTCTATCTCATCTCTTTCATCTCTCTATCTATCTATCTATTATCTATCTAGTCTAATCTATTGCATTTTATGGTAATCTCATACTATGCATAATCTACTCTATCTCACTTCTATGCTATCTATCTATTACTCTATCTGAGGTCTCATATCATATTTTACCTTACGTAATCTAAGGTGTAATTATTCTATCTACTCTATCTATGCTATCTATCTATGCAATCTATCTATCTATCTATCTATCTTCTGATTATCTATTTAATCGTATCATCATATCTATTATCTATCATATCTATCTATTCCTATCTAGTCTACTCTATCTCTCTTATATATATCTATCTATCTATTATCTATCTATCTATCTATTCTATCTATCATATCTATCTATCTACATCTATCTGATCTGATCTATCTATTCTAGTCGTATCAAATCTATCTATCTACTTATATTTATCCATCTATTATCTAGCTATCTATCTATCTATTCTATTTTTCTATCTATCTATCTATCTATTCATATCTATCTATCTATCTAGGTTATCTGTCTATCTATCTATCTTTCTTTCTTGTCTCTCTCTCTCTCTCTGTGCGCTAATACTTATACTATTGAGATAGAGGATCACTAGAGTTTCGACGAGACGTGAGGGCAGACCAAGGGATAAGATCGCGGATGAGAGGGAGAGAATTGTTTCTTAGCAGTTTTAATTTCCTTGAATCGCTCGATTGTAGTCGAAATTTCTTACATTCCTGAAAGCCTTCGCCTCTCGTCGGCATTTCCTCGGGATTATTGTTTCAATAGGCCAACTCGGCCACGTATCAGCCAAGATACTACAGCTGCCAGCGTTATAGTCGCCGCCCTCTCTCGGAAACACGCAATTAGGTGCTGAGCTGGCTTGACTTGAAGCTAGCAATTCTGTGAGACGAATGCTATATTCGCACATTCTCCATTGAGATGGAGTGCCCAAGGTAAATACCGACAAAATAAGTTATCACAGCGTACGACGGAAGTTATGATATGGCATATTTGTCGGGATCTAGGCGCGTAGCTTGAGCGATTTTATTTTATGGGTGGGGGCGGGCAATGAGCAGAGTCGAAGCTGTGCCGGAATGCACTTAAGAGCGCGCCTCCCTCAGGGGCTGGGTGCAGTCTTCCCCCCGTCGGCGAAGGGCGGAAGTCTGACGTTTTCAATTAAATTATCTAGAGAAAGAAGACGATTCGTTGTCCTTTCATCGACGTACTTAATCCTAAACTTTCAAAAATGATATCTGGATTTACTTGTTAAACAAGAATTTGCGATTTTGTTATAGGATATCTCAGGAAATGAGCATCTGCATTATAATTATTGACGTTTAAGATCAACAATTACCAAACAATACAGCATTTCATCATAAGGGCTCATTCATAATTGCTAGCAGGAAATATTTTAGTCGTTATTGCACTTATGACTTATTTCTGAGGTTATGGGAGCAGGCGGTTGTATGTCCTACATACTGGCTAGCAATTCCTGCGTTGTTTTCTCCGCTGCCTCAAAGATAGAATGCCGTCCTGGACCTCTGTGATCGAACAGATTTGTCTAGAATTCTCATCGGCATCGAAGGTGGTTTCCATTCTGGTAAAACAGTCTTGAATAAGGGAGTAAGCTTCCAGGCCTGTCCTTCCCAGTTGATGGCTCGTATTGCTGTTGCTGTTCTCTCCAACTTTGAAAAGTTTGTTCAGCCTGGGGCTGTTATGACTGGCAGTGTTGCCAAAAACTGAAGGGCAAGTGGATTTGGTAGGGGTTATCTGTGAACACTCTTCCAGCTGCAAGGAAGCCGCTGTGTTCACAGCTTTCTTCACTCCTTGCTTCTGTATTACCTCCATATCTTTAGCCATATAGCAAACTCGCCTTCAGAAGACAGCTGAATTGGGCACGTGCTTCATACATTTCAGCTGCCAGGAAGCAATGCCTTCATTGTAGGTGCTGATGTATGGCCTGGGAACTAGTTTTTTAATGCATTATCTTTCTTTGTGTGAGAATGAGCGGTCTTGTAGATCGGTGTCACAATATCTGTCGATGGAGAGAGGGAAACGACTTCGTTTGTAGTACTCTGTTTGAATTCTGAACTTGAAACTCCAGAAGTGGGATTGGGACGATAAACACTACGGGGATGCGAGTTGCTAGGGCGCTCCAACTGTTACACTTCAAATAATTAGCATCTTCTCAGCATTGGGCAACAGTGTCAAATGTGGTCATCGTCTCCCTTTCATATATTCAGGTACATCTGTAGCATCTTTCACCAGGTCACCAGCTTCTAACAGATCTAGGCCGACAGCTGGGCATACCTTCTTGACGCTGTCGGAGGAAGATGTCCGCCTTACCTTCGCCAGGATGTGAGAGACACCCAGAAGTTCAAATAAAGCGATGGCTCTGAGAAGACTTGCAGCTTTCTTCTCGCTTCTGGCATTTGCCATTTATTCTCCACACGCCGAAGACATTATGGCAAAAGAGAAGTCGTTGTTTATAACAGCTCGTGTCTGGTCTAGGAATCGTCTGGCAACAGATCTTTTCAGCCTTCCGTTCTTACTTCCTCTATTCTGCATCTGCGAATTTACTGCCCTTTCTGAGGAATGGGTAACCCTTTTGGCACTACTCGTTCTGAAGTAGGGATGTCATTTGCTGGTGATGATATGTCTAAACAATTCCTGATAGAACACGATTTACTTTGAGTTGATTTGGTGAGCGAAAGTTCAGCATCGTGATGGCACATGGCACAATGGATCGGCCCTTTATCCTTCCACTACGCTGACAGCCACACCAACTTGAAAACTTGTAGAGTACGCATGATGATATGTTATTGTGCCCGATGGTCTTGGATGGAAAGGCCGACATGCCGCTGGACGTCAAAGGCTCATTTCACAAAATATTTTTAAATAATTATAAAAGACATAATCTGTTGATGTCTTTTATACTTCTTTTTAAACATCTTTGTCATGTGTCTTGTGTATGCTCCCTTTTTCCTTCCTTACGTTCCTCTCTTACCTTCTTTCCTTCTCTCTCTCTCTCTCTCTCTCTTTTGGCCGGCGTTTTTGGGGGGCGACCGCCTTCACCGCCCCCCCTGGCTACGCGCCTGTCAGGATCAACAAATGCAAGTACATTCATATCAGAATAATTGGTGAATGAAACAAAATCAACGTGCAGAAGATATAATTTCATGACAATAATTATGATAACATGACAACATCGATAAATCCATGCCATCATTAATGGTGGATAAACCCAGGTATAATATAAATGTATTTTAAACCAATGTGATTGTGGCGAGTATAGATAAACTCATCCATCTCTTATAGATAATTGTGATGTCACTACTACATATACAACACTATAGAATAGGAGGGAATAGCAATCACATGTACGAAGAAAGACGCCAAGTCTGCATGAGAAGTGAGAATAAACGGAGTTAATAGGAAATAAGCAGAACAGGTGTCATGCTGGAAGAGACAGAAAGAACAAAAAATTTCAAGATGGGTAGGGGAAATAATAATTTAGTTGAAACGCTCTCAAGTGGTGGAAAAACCGACATGTGCGAACAAAGAGTAAATGTACACACCCGTGTCAATATGGAGGCAGGTGTGAAGAAAGAAAGCTGTGTACTTGGAGAAGGAAAGTGAGCGCGGGGAGAACTAACTCATGCTCGACGATGGGAGACCGTTGTTCGCGGCCTATATACACGAATGTAAACCAGCTTGCGTAATTAGAGACCGCCTATGAAGTATATAACTGATGGAGCAGCACTGCTATTGTCTGTCAAGTGCACGGTCTATTGAATTCGCCATGCTGCCGCGCTCTCTGCGCTCTTTTTAGATGAAGCCTTATACAGGCACAGCGCGTTTCATTACCAGTCTCACCTGCTAAATCAACCAGGAGGAATTTATCGACATTTATTTGCGCTGGCAGTTAATCAAAGCAGCAAAAACACGCTTGTGCATTAATTTAAATGCCCGGCTTTGAAGTGTGAAATGCAAAATTGCCCCGATGGAGCGTGGAACTATATGCATGCGCGCGAGTATAGCATTGACACGGCTCTCTCTCTATCTCACTTCTCCCCCCCCCCCCCCCACTCTCCTCGCTTTTCTCTCTCTCTCTCTCTCTCTCTCTCTCTCTCTCTTTCGCTAACTCTGTGAAAAACAGCTCTTTATATTTTTTTACTCGTTTTTACGCGGGAAGCATTCTGCGTGAGCTACCACGCCGGCCAAAGATCGGATCATTAACTTCACTTTTATTGATTAATTATTATTACTGCCACCCTGGAAACGAGCGAACATAAGCTAGGTAGTAAGGCGTCTGGTCTGGCGTATAGCATTACAATCAGGAGGGACTCAATCCACATCCAGCATACGTCTTTGAAAGAGACCATGGCGTGTACAAAATCTAAGCGATTACACGTTCTCGCGATCGCTGGTCATTGTGCTTGTTACCGATGATTTGCTCAACCAAGGATTGCCCAATGTAAGAAATCGGTTAATCCGTCAGGATAAATACATAGGCCTTTATATGGCGATCGCCTGACAACATGCGTTTTGTCTTGGAGTCATTGTTTGCGTCATGTTGCGTCATTGTTATGCGTTTAGCAAGCGATTGTGGCTACCGTTCACACCCTTCTCGCGACCGCGCAATTACCGGACGACACAGACCGTAAGCATATATATATAGAGAGTACTATATATATATCATATGAGAAGTGATAGCGCTTGCGATATGTTGAACACAGCGGCAGCGTTGAACGTGGCGTGAGAGAAAGAGGTGATCTGATGCGTATGCTATGATTCAGGCAAACACGAATAGCACAAACCTATCGCCATCCAATCAAAACAGCGCAAAGACAATTACCAACGCATGTCGCGCAGTTAAAGAGCATGACCCACACGTTTATTTTCGTAAGAAAAAAGGTGAATTAATAGTTGACACTTGGTGGAATTTCTCTCATTTGTTTATAATTGGAGAGTGTGATTATGGCAACACATCAAAAATAACGTATTAGCCAGCAATAACTGTGGATGTCCGGAAAAACATGTTGGCTAAGAATAATAGGTAGGCTTTACGGTGTAAAACGCAGAAGCGGGATTACGAACCGGAATTCTGATTATTAGTTTTCTCTGCAACTGACACAGCGGGATCACATCCGCAGGCGTGCTTGTAACACACATAAGCGCATCTTGCTGCAGCCTCCCCCTATGCGGGAAACAGATATTTCACAGAGAACGATCATAGAAGTGTCGTAAATACACAACTAGCATTGGCAGGAATCCGAGAGAGCGCGGGAACAAGGACCGCCGGCGGCACAGGCACCTTGGATCGCGTTTCAATAAAAAAAACAGTGCGTAAATAACACGAATATGTATGGTCTTCTAACTTCTCTTTCACTCTATTATGGGCGATAACTTCTAGGCAAATGCCGGGCCAAGCCTCCTGTCTGACCAACACCACAAGTGACACGCCACACACGCCGCCTCGTGCCGACAAACAACAAGACTAAAAAGGTTTCTTATAAAAGAATAAAAAGAGAGATGCAAAAGTTGTGAATATTACTTGTTAGTTTGAGTGCACGGGTTTCGGCGTGGATGCTACGCCATTTACATGGAAGTTATCGGCAGATAATAGACAAAGCAGAGTACGGCGAGAACCAGTTAAAGACTTTGTGTAGTTAGATACCAGATTCGTGTTTGAGTTAGCATATTTTTTTTATTGAACGCTTCAAGTGCCTGTGGCTAGCTGGCAATGCGTGTGATCGCACGCACGCCGCTTCTGCACAAACAACAAGAATAACGATTTTTATAAAGAAGAAAAAGAGGAATAAAGAGTCGGTTATTCTTGTTGTTTGTGCACAGTGCACGGCGTGCTTGAGTGCGACTGAGAGTGTGACGAATGTGAAAAATGGTTGTCCCAGGGGAGCATTTTGTACGGATTACAGGCGAAGTTCTCGGCAAGTAGATGCGGCGAAAGAGAGTCGAGAACAGTTAAAGACTTTCGTACGTACAATGAATTTCGATAAGACTTATTTAAGCATATTTTTTTTATTGGAGAACGTGATCCAAGTGCTTGTGGCCGGCAGGGAGACGGGCAATGCGTGGCATCAGAGGATGCGATGTATTCAGCGATCGCCACGGACAGGATGGGACACGAGTAACTGTTACGCGAACGGCCGGCCGAATTGTAAGCGCGATACATCTAGCTTCCTAATTATATCGCTGCCGAGTGCAACGTTGTGAGAGGAGAGTGCGCGTGAGTGGTGACCGAATTGTAGCGTTCTGTTCCGGTATTACTTCGTTGGCACATCAGTTTATGCTTGCGACATGAACTTTGGCGGCGGGCCGGCGCACAATCTGATTTCATTATCGAATTAGCTACCGTATTGGCTTATATAAGGAGATAAGAATATGTGATTCAGAGACACACTCGCACTTCCGTTTAATAAGCGCCTCGCGCTGTAAACCTGTTCCGCGTGCCACGATCGTCTCAGATGATCAATATTAACATCTGTTTTGATGCGAGTACCTCGTTAATTGATTGCATGACCACGATACGTGATTCCCATTTTAGTTAGTGCATTCTCGACTCCTCCTCGCTGCTCTCCAGCCTCTTCTACTGCTGTCTCTCATCATCGTTTTCTTGTGGGTCGCGCTCTTTATCTCTTCTAGGTACCATTCGGCGCTATAACTCATCCTACTCTCACTCTCGTCTGCCTCCTCTCTCGCCCTATCTTAGTTCCTACGTGTTCCTCACGTTGAATTCTTTAGTGGGAAGCGCATGTTCGTCGTTTTGCTGTGTGCGAAACACTTGCTCATTGCCGATGGCTTTCTGTCGCAAACTGTACATTCCTATAGGGCCTGTTACACGCCTCGACCTCGAAGCGGGAGATGTACGAAAAATCGTCCATGTCCCGCCCACCGGCATATCGAAGAGGTAGCGGAATGGATGGCGCAAGTACACACGTGTGAAATTTCGAGCCGAAAAGAGGCATTAATTTAGAGTATAGCCAGCTCATAGAAGGTATACTGAGTGCGCGCAGGGTGATCATATATTCATAGTTGCATATTGGATTATTCCCTGGCGGCGTACCGTTATTTGGCCTAGTCAAGTAAGAGCCGAGGCCTGGGAGGGCCGTTAGTACTGTGTAAATACGGTCCCGGACACAGGAGATGAATGGCGTAACGCATTTTATCTACCAACGTGGTGACTTTACTTACTTATTTTATTATTATCCTTCTAAGTACATAAACTAAATATATGTATCGCCGCTTGTTATGTACATTATGTATGTATGCTGTATGCGGTGGCGTACCTCGCTGTGCCATACAGGTTCGTGCATGCTTTGCGTTAGCTGTGTCGTGCGTTGCTTTGACGTCTATCTGTCTGTCTGGCGCTGTCTTTCTGTCCGTCCTGTGTGTGGTGTGTGTGTGTGTAGTGTGTGTTGTGTGTACTCGCTTCGTATGTGGCTATGTGACGTATGTATGCTATGTTATTGTACTGTATGTTATGTATGTATGTTATGTATGTATGTATGTAGTGTATTGTATGTAGTGTATGTATGTATGTATGTATGTATGTATGTGATGTATGTATGTATGTATGTATGTATGGTA
>NW_014577147.1:391913-394413 GCF_000485595.1 Priapulus caudatus | reverse complement strand
TTTCTTTGTGTGAGAATGAAGCGGTCTTGTAGATGTGTCACAATATTGTCGATGAGAGAGAGAAAGACATTCAGTTTGTAGTACTCTTGCGTCGAATTCTGAACTTGAACTCCAGAAGTGGCATTGGGACGATAAACACTACGGGATGCAGTGCTAGGGCGCTCCACTGTTACATTCAAATAATTAGCCATCTTCTCAGCATTGGCAAACAGACTGTCAAATGTGTCATCGTTCCTCCATTATATTAGTACATCTGTAGCATCTTTCACCAGTGTCACAGCTTCTAACAGATCTAGGCCGACAGACTGCATACCTCTTGACGCTGGGAGGAAGATTCCGCTTACCTTCGCCAGGATGTGAAGAGACACCAAGAAGTCAAATAAAGCGATGGCTCTGAGAAGACTTGCAGCGTTTCTTCTCGCTTCTGGCATTTGCCATCCCGTCATATTCTCCACCACCCGAAAAACATATGGCAAAAGAGAGAGCGTGTTTATAACAGCCTCGTGTCTTTCTAGGAATCTCGTCTGGCAAAGATTTTTCAGCCTTCGTTGCTTACTCTCCTCTATTCCTGCATTTGCAATTTCTGCTTCTAGATGGGTAACCCTTTTGGCACTACTGTTGAAGAAGGATGTCATTTGCTGGATAATGTCTAAACAATTCCTGATAGAAACTACTTGAGTTGATTTGGTGGCGCAAAAGTTCAGCATGTGCATGGCACATGGCACAATGGAAATATTCGGCAAGAGGGGCTTTATCCTTCACTACTGCAGCCACACCAACTTGAAACTTGCTAGGTACGCATGATATGTTATGCCGAGCTGGATGAAAGGCGAACTGCGCTGGACTCAAAGCTCATTTCACAAAATATTTTTAAATAATTAAAAGATATCTGTTGATTCTTTTATACTCTTTTTAACACAGTCTTTGTCATGTGTCTTTGTATGCTCCTTTTTCTTCCTACGTCCTCTTACCTTTTTCTCTTCTCTCTCTCTCTCTCTCTCTCTCTCTTCGTCGTCTTTTTCTTCCTCGTCCTCTTACTTTTTTCTCTTCTCTCTCTCTCTCTTTTTGGCCGGTTGGTTTTTTGGGGGGGAGGGGGGCGACCGCCCCCCCCCACCCTGGCTACGCGCCTGCTAGGGTTTGTGTGAAGGGACAATACAATTTCCTTTAGTACTATTTTCTGGTGCCAACAGCTTGCCAGTTTTGTTTGTCACCATGTCATGTAGCCGATCGAAACCTTAATGTCATCTAGCCGATGCTCTGTTCCAGTTGTCACTGTTGCATGCCCACTGCGGTACATAGAACAGTTCATAATAATGTACGTGAAGATGGCACTCGATCGTGCGTCGGTCACCGTTGAATGTCAAGATAATTACTTCGGCAGTTTTTATACGTTCAAACTAGTCGCGGGCGGGCTGCCAGCACGTGTGCATGGTAAAATCCGCTCTAAAATATTCACTTTGCTCGCAGCATCGCGCCACGATTTTCCAGCTACGCTAATGTACATGAGAAAGGCCCTTCGCGTCGGTCGCCGTTGACTGCCCAGAAAATTTTCTTTGGCTGTTTTTATACGTTTAAACTAGTCGCGGGCGGGCTGCCAGCACGTGTGCATGGTAAAATCCGCTCTAAAATATTCACTTTGCTCGGAGCATCTCGCCACGATTCTCCTGCCATGCTAATTTACACGAAAAATCCCCCGACGTCGGTCGCCGTTGACTAACAAGATAAATTTCTTCGGGCGTTTTTATACGTTCAAATTAGTCGGGAGAAGGCTGCCATCACGTGTGCATGCTAAAATCCGATCTAAAATATACACTTTGCTCGCAGCATCACGCCCCAGGTTTCACACGTACAGCCACGAGTCATTTTGTTAGCGATAAGGTGCGTAGTCATGTCAAATCTCCCTGTAGCATATTGGGAGACGTGTGTTCGCTCATGCTAAGTATCCAGCATATATAAGATTTTGTCAAAATAATGCTTTCAATATATTGTGAGTAACATGGTAAACCCCATGCAAAAAACGCACGTCCTGTACATAGTACAGACTGCAAATTTGATACCGCGTCAAACTATCGCAACAAATCAAGCTATCAACAAATTTCGCGATACGCATGCACAGCATTACTTGGGTCACATAAAAGCTAGTACAGTATAGCTGTCTGCTGAGGGACGTTAGTACGCTTGAGAATTTTTTGTCTGTACGCTGCGATTTAGCGCGCGTGATGTGCGGGGATTAAATTTAGCAGTCTGTGCGGGTTATTACTGAGCTACCGATGACGTGAATATTTAAAAAAATATTTAGACGTGGCCTTGCTGTCTGATTGGCTGCGTCGGGGTCTGATGGTCTGTGCACCCCCGCCCTCGTGAGCGCACGCGCGTAGCTGCTTGGCGCGTCCGCAACCAGCCACAAGCAGCTCTGACGGAGGAGAAGAAGACACCGGGGAAGACGAGGATCTTACGCGTGGTACGTTGCTCTCTCTCACTCTCTGTCTCTCTCTCTCTC
>NW_014577147.1:389251-391903 GCF_000485595.1 Priapulus caudatus | reverse complement strand
TAACTTCACTTTTATTGATTAATTATTATTACTGCCACCCTGGAAACGAGCGAACATAAGCTATGTAAGGCGTCTGGTCTGGCGTATAGATTACATCAGGGGACTCAATCCAATCCAGATACGTTTGAAAGCATGGGTTTACAAAATCTAGGATACACGTCGCGCATCGTGGTCATTGTGCTTGATTACCGATTGATGCTCAACCAGGATTGCAAGTAAGAAAATCGGTTAATCGTAGGAAATAATAGGCTTTATGAGGGATCGCTGACCAACATGCGTTTTGTTTGCGTCATTGTTTGCGTCATTGTTGCGTCATTGTTTGCGTTAGCAACCGATTGTGGTACACGTCACACTCTCGCGACCGCCATTACCGGACACACAGACGTAAGCATATATATATATATAGGTGCATTGTTAACACCGGCAGCGTTGAACGTGCGTCTGATTGCGTATGTATGATTCAGGCAAACACGAATAGCACAAACCTATCGCATCCATCAACGCGCAAAGACAATTACCAACGCATGTGCCGCGTAAAGAGATACCCACACGTTTTATTTCGTAAGAAAAAATTAAATTGACACTTGGTGATTTCTCTCATTTTTTAATTGGAGAGTGTGATTATGGCAACACATCAAAAATAACGTATTAGCAGCAATAACTGTGGATCCGGAAAACATGTTGGTAAGAATAATAGGTAGGCTTACGGTGTAAACGCAGCGAACGAACCGGAATCTGATTATTAGTTTTCTCTGCCAACTGACACAGCGGTACATCCGGCGTGCTTGTAAACACATAAGCGCATCTTGCTGAGCTCCCCTAGGGACAGATATCTCACAGAGACGATCATAGAAGTGTCGTAAATACACACTAGCATTGCATGAGCGCGGGAAAGGACCGCCGGCGGCACAGGCACTTGGATCGTTTCAATAAAAAAAACATGGTAAATAAACACGAAATGTATTTCTCTACTCTCTTTCACCTATTATTGCCGATAACTTCTAGCAAATGCCGGGCAAGTGCTCCTCTGCAACACACAAGTACACCGCACACACGCCGCTGTGCACAAACAACAAGACTAAAAAGTTTTTATAAAGAATAAAGAAGAATAAAAAGTTGTTATTCTTGTTGTTTGTGCACGGCGGCGTGTGTACGGCATTTACAGGAAGTTATCGGCAATAATAGACGAAAGAGAGTAGAGAAACATTAAGACTTTGGTAGTAAATACATTTCGTGTTTATTTAGCATATTTTTTTTATTGAAACGCTTCAAGTGCCTGTGGCTGGCTGGGCAATGCGTGGATCGCACGCACGCCGCTCTGCACAAACAACAAGAATAACGAGTTTTTATAAAGAAGAATAAAGAGGAATAAAGAGTCGTTATTCTTGTTGTTTGTGCACATGCAGCGGCGTGCTTGAGTGCACTTGTGTGTTGCAGAGGAGCATTTGTACGGCATTTACAGGAAGTTCTCGGCAATAATGGGCGAAAGAGAGTAGAGAAACATTAAGACTTTGGTAGTAAATACATTTCGTACTTATTTAGCATATTTTTTTATTGAAACGTTCCAAGTGCTTGTGGCCGGCGGGGCAATGCGTGGATCAGAGGATCGTGTATTCAGCGATGCACGGCAGGATGGGCACTGTACCGACGGGCGAATTTAAGCGATAATTAGCTTCCTAATTATTTATCGCTGCCGGTGAACGTTGTGGAGGAGGATCGCGTGAGGCCGGTGCGCGGTTACTGTTGGCACATCGTTATAGCTTGACAGGCGCGCGGCGCGCACATCTGATTTCATTATCGATAGCTACGTATTGGTTATGATAAGAGAAGTGACAGACCACTCCCCTTTTAATAGCCTCCGTGTCAGTAATTAAATCGTTTATGAGCATCTAATTATGCAATAACCAACGCATTCTTATTAGCATGCCACTCCTAGCTCCTCTCTCCCCTCTCACTCTTTCTCTTTCTTGTGGGCGCTCTCTCTTCTACTAATTCTCGCTATAACTCAATCCTACTCTCACTCTCTCTGCCTCCTCTCTCGCTCTAGTTCTCTTTCTCACGATTGGGACACTGTTCGCTTGCTGTGTCACACGCCATTGCCCGATGGTGCTGACAGTTTAAGTGCCTTTACAGTCCACTCAAGCGTGCATATCGGTGAATGGATGGGAGACACACGTTGGAAATTTGGAGGAAAAGAGGCATTAATAGGTTAGCAGCTCATAGAAGGTATACGGTGCGCGCATATACATATATATCATAGTTGCATATTGTTATTCCCTGGCGGGTACGGTATTTGCCTAGTCAGTAAGAGCCGAGGCCTGGAGGGCCGTAGTACTGTGTAAATACGTACCCGACACAGGAGATGAATGTGTAACGATTTTATCTACCCAACGTGATTTACTTATTTATTTATTATTATTCCTTCTAAGTACATAAATAAATATATGTATCGGTGTATGTACATATGTATGTATGTGTATGCGGGGCGTACCTGCGTGCATACATGCGTGCATGCTTGCGTGCGTGCGTGCTTGCTTGCGTCTATCTGTCTGTCTGGCTGTCTGTCTGTCTGTCTGTGTGTGTGTGTGTGTGTGTGTGTGTGTGTGTGTGTGTCTGTTCGTATGTATGTATGTATGTATGTATGTATGTATG
>NW_014577147.1:385262-388680 GCF_000485595.1 Priapulus caudatus | reverse complement strand
ACGTGATTTACTTATTTATTTATTATTATTCCTTCTAAGTACATAAATAAATATATGTATCGGTGTATGTACATATGTATGTATGTGTATGTACGTATGTATGGCTGACTGTCTGTCTCGCTGGCTGGTTGGATGGATGGGTATATAGATTGATGAATAGATAAATTACACATAAACTGTTTACCCGATTACTGGCGTTGTAATTTGTTTCATCGTTTTGATGAAATCTACATGCAGTGAATACCTATTTACCAAAGAAAGACATCACCCGAAGCTGCTAGCATAGTATATAAAATGATGAGAATTCATCCCGCAATTATACCTTTATACGCGACAAATAAACAGATTCCATAATGTTTTGGGTGAAAATTGGCGAGCACAGTCAAAATTAAGGGCGTTGTAATCAGTCTGCAGTAGAGTTGTTCTTTGCATGCTTGCATATACAATATTCTGTCGGTGTGTAAGCAGACAAGATACAGTGCAAAGAAGCTTATATATACTGCGTATACCCAGAGCGTACAAATCATATGGCGTAAAATTTCTCTAATCAATAAGTGAATTCAACACACCTTGTCAACATTGTGTTCTATATACCTTATCATTGAGAATAATATATTGTTCATGCTTCCGGATACACTTCACAAGTTCATTCAGTTAATACGATAATTACACGTATTGTTTTAGCACGAAAAACGTCGTATTCACACACGTAACCGACAAAATCCTACTAACTTAATGTTAATATGCTTCCTTAAAAACTCGCGTCAAATACAATTTAATTATGAATTTAATATACAGTACTGTAAACGTATTGTGAATATTATATTGTCATTTACTATATTCCTATAAATAATAATACAATTGTAAATACTGCAGTAGTGCGGGCGTTATTTGGCATTCCAACTCTTAAATAGATGCATTTGCGCCCATATGAAAGTAGAATCAATCGGTTTATTCCGAATGTGTTTTTATAATACGAATTAATTTGTTATAATTTTAATGAGTTAATTTATACTTCGCGATATGATTTGAAGTACAACCAGTGTAATATGTAAGGCAAAGTTCTTCATTTCGCTAAATATTTTGCTTGTTTTTAACCAATTTCTTTTTGTTTTTCGGTTTATGGGCGGTTAACCAAAAAATCAGACGATGAAGTCGAGGGTGAAGTGCATTTTGCTTGCCCTGGTTATAGATGTATTGTATAAAGTGATTTTATAACAGAGGGAGCAAGTGATAAACGAAATTGTTCCAGGCTTTTTTCATGATTCTCTGCAAGAAAAGAGATATGACACGCAGAATTTTTCCAATGCCTTGCATGCTATTATGCTACGGATGTCACTTTATTGCACTTAAATTACAGTCCATATACGAATAACGATTTTCAATGTTATTTGATGTTCCTTCAATGTTCTTTGAAGATTATTATAATATTATGATTAATGTTCAATCAGTAATGAGTGATTGTGTTTTTAGGTTTATCACTAAACCCAAATTAATCCAAGTGATATCGCAATAATCTCCTGTTTCTTGTCTCTGCTATAGTGATTATAATGCATTCCCATTATGTGGGAGAATTATGCTAGTCATTAATTTATTAATATATTACGATATATCATTATGATCTATTTATTATACATTCTGTGGTAACGACGAACTATTGTATAATCACCATTGCCGGTACTCGATGCCTGGCACAGCTACCTTGTTCTTGTATATAAAAAAGACACAACACATCATATACATTCTTGCATATTGTTTTCTCACTTTTTATTTTTATTTTCCGTTAAATTTAAACATCGAGAAAGTCGTGTGGCGGAACCATTTTGTAATACACCAACCAACAGAGCGGTTCTTCGAGTAATGCTAGTCAGCGCTAGAAGGTGAAGCCTGCCTGTCCGTATCACGAATCGTGACGCAACCAGGGGCATAACCAGGAACGTAATCGTGTACACGCTGATAAGTCACTTGGTAATAACACTAATATCGTGGGGCTGCCGCGCAGTCGACATGTTTACTGTCCGCGTAGTGTGCGATTTATTACACAGTAATAAAGCAGTTGCAGTAGCAGTAGCAGTAGCAGTAGCACTAGCACTAGCAGTAGCAGTAGGAGTAGCAGTAGCAGTAGCAGTAGCAGTAACAGTAATAGGTAGCAATAGCAGTAGCAGTAGCAGTAGCAGTAGCAGTAGCAGTAACAGTAGCACTAGCCCTAGCAGTAGGAGTAGCAGTAGCAGTAACAATAGCAGCAGCAGCAGCAGCAGCAGCAGCAGCAGCAGCAGCAGTAGCAGTAGCAGTAGCAGTAGCACTAGCAGTAGCAGCAGCAGTAGCAGTAGCAGTAGCAGTAGCAGTAGCAGTAACAGTAGCACTAGCACTAGCAGTAGGAGTAGCAGCAGCAGTAACAATAGCAGCAGCAGCAGCAGCAGCAGCAGCAGCAGTAGCAGTAGCAGTTGCAGTTGCAGTAGCAGTAGCAGTAGCACAAGCACTAGCAGTAGCAGTAGAAGTAGCAGTAGCAGTAGCAGTAACAGTAGCACTAGCACTAGCAGTAGCAGTAGAAGTAGCAGTAGCAGTAGCAGTAACAGTAGCACTAGCACTAGCAGTAGGAGTAGGAGTAGCAGTAACAATAGCACTAGCAGTAGAGGTAGCAGCAGAAGCAGCAGCAGTAGCAGTAATTAAGAAGAGGAACAGAGCAAGGGGAGCATGAGCAGCAGGAAGGGGGAGCATGAGCATGAGCATGAGAAGCGGCAGCAGGAGGGAAAGGATGAGCAACAGGAGGGAAACAATAAGCATACAGAAAGAGAAGGGAAAGCATCAGCAACAGGAGGGGGAGCATAAACAGTGGAACGAAGAGGAAGAGAGGCAGTAGGGCAGGATGGGCAGCATAATCAGTAAAAAGAAGAGGCGAAGCAGAAGCAGGACGATAAGCAGCAAGACAGGAAGTATGAGCAGGAGAGTGAGGAAGAGCAGGGATGTGGGTAGGGGTCTGCATCGCCGCATCTGTAGTCTGGCGTCTGTAATCTGCATTAACACGTGTGTAGTTTGCATCATGGCCTGGTGAGTAAAGGCTTATCTTTAATATTTATATTTCATTTGCTTCCTCACTGACTCCGGCCAAAGCAATACTTACTCTCTACACCCAGACACCCAGGCACGCACACCTACTTTCCACCGCACGCACGCACACTCCACGCGCGCGCGCGCGCACACACACACACACACACACATGCGCACGCGCGCACACACACACACACACACACACACACACACACACACAAACACGCGCGTGCACACGCACGCACACACACCTACTTTTCACCGCACGCACGCACACCCCACGCTCGCGCGCGCACACGCACACACATACACATGCGCACGCGCACACACACACACACACACACACACACACACACACACACACACACAC
>NW_014577147.1:361163-384551 GCF_000485595.1 Priapulus caudatus | reverse complement strand
GATGGGGCGGGGCAAAGGGCATGATGGGGCGGAGCGAGGGACATGATGGGGCGGGGCAAAGGGCATGATGGGGTGGGGCAAGGGGCCTGATAGAGCAGGTTAGTGCATGATGGGGCGGGGCAGGGCCATGGCGGAGCGGGTAAAAGCATGATGGGGTGGGGCAATGCATGATAGGGAGGGGAAAGACACAATGGATGGTGCAAGGGGATGGTGGGCTGGGGCAAGGCATGATGGGGTTGGGCAGGTAGCCTGGCTGGGGGACGAGGGCAGGGTGGTTCAAACGCAAAGCGAAATGTTGCTGCGTATGTGGGCGCATGGCGGAGGCCAGTGGGTGGGGGTCGGGTTAGACAACAATTAAGTGGACACCTGCTCTGTCATTCCTTGTAAAGGTGAACTGTGAAATCTTAGCTTACCTGCATGACCGAGCAGAGGACCGTGTCGGTTAAAAACCCCTGTATATATCCACCCATTCGGCGTCTGCACATATCCATAACGCAATACTGTGGTGCTGCGTTCCTCCTTTCTTACACGCGTGTCTTTACCAATTTGCTGTGATCGGCAGTGATCGTGTCATCGGGGTTGCGCCACACGCTGACGACGCTGTATAATAATTGCTGTAGACTGCGAACAGCGGGGCACTGTTTATACGCTTGTCTTTTATTGGCGATTTCACCGGTGAACATTAAGAGCTTGTTGGGGCACCTATAACCGCTGTAACCTTAACACGCTGGGAAGCGAACCAAGAGGAGGTACTACATACTGACGAGGTTTTAATACGCTCACTTATATAGCTAGCGGACTAACTATACGTCCAGACCCACAGCGATGCCCGCAGGGAGTGGAACAAATCTAACGCTAAAGATGCCCCTCGCAACTTTATGACTGGCTTCACTGCGTTGGCAGAAACGCGACGTTCGTTCTATCTCTCAGTTTGCTAGTGAGTTAGTAATGAACGTGCATGGGGCACCCAATCAACTAGAGGCATCGCTATCAGCAATTATTGTTTTGTTACGTCAGCTCTTCATCACTGCCACATCAGATCTGAGCCGTCAGGTATCGAAAGCGTGGACACTGTACTAGAGAGCTAGATAGATAGAGAGAGAGAGAGAGAGAGAGAGAGAGAGAGAGCGAGAGCGAGAGCGAGAGCGAGAGCGAGAGATAGAGAGAGAAAAAAAAGCGAGAGAGAGAGATAATGGGATAACAAATATACACTCTTTGGATTGATCAAGACGTTAAAAGCGCTAGGGTTTGATAGGGAATTGCGCGCGCGTAAAGGGTTTTGCTAGCCTGAAAATAAGATCGCAATGATTCTGATTGTATTCGCCGGTGGTACTGGTGTAGATGTTTGTGGATAGGTTAAGGCGTTGACTATCGTTTTATCTTAATGTAGTTCTGTGCTCGCAATACGTGTGGGAGTCACTAAACGTCGTCATTGTTCTACCAGAATGCATCCGCTGATTCCCCAATCCATGTTCCGTTCGACTCTCTAGATAATTTGCAACAAATTATGCAGCTAAATTTCATGACTACGTTTAGATCGGGGTGCACAATGTTCTCCGATGCAAGGCTCGCCACGTCGCGCTAATGGACGACTGATAAATAACGCAAAACGGTTAGGAATCTTTTATAAAGGCCATCCATGAATGTTTACGTATTGGCAGCCGCCGACTGTATGTTCGCGTGGGCGCGTGTATGCATGTGTCTGCGTTGTTCACTGCTCTGTCTCTCCCATGGGTACATGGCCAGCGCGAGCTGAGCACGTTTCTTCTCCTATTTCTCCCATTAACTCATCGGTTAGGCGTCGAAATTATTATTATAATCACTATACAGAAGCTGCTAAGTGGATCGATATCCGCCGACAGCATCGAACCTTGGTTATCCACGGTAGCACGCCGCGAGAAAGCTGCTTAGCTAGTCGCTTTTTACCTTTGGAGTGCGGAAGAGAAGCCATTTCTCTCGCGCGGTCGCGGGAACAATGGCAGCATCAGCGTCTCTTCGGCCGGCGTTTTTTTGCATGTTAGCGTTTTACCGCCGTGCCTGCTGGTTCGCTGGCACATGCGCTGTGCCCGAACGTTGCTGCTGCTGTTTGCGCCGCTAAATGACGTGCATTCATACTGAGGTTAATCGATGATAATGAATTGAAGCAGACGACATAAAATATGCATGCGCTCAATCTACTGATGCATTTATACTCTTGTTTTTCTGTTGCTTTTTCTTGTCTTTGTTGGAGGGGCTTGGCAGGACGGTGAGTAGCTACTTGTCAGGTGCGTGATGCTTTCACTCTATGATCTATCACTGTTCTGCCAGACATCTATTAATCTTTTATTGTACAGTATTCGATGGACTGCGAGTACAGTTCGTGTATTTAGGACAGCTGCGAAGGCGGTCTTGCATTGTGTACGCCTCAGTGTTGCCCACGACACGTAAGGTGGGATATGTAGTCACCTGCATATAATGGTAGGTCTAATGATATTAACGGTGTAAGATATTAATGAGCACACACTCGGCGTGTTAATGGCGGCATGTTATGTGTAACAACGGTACATTGCTTGCTGTCGGTGGTATCGTAACTACTAACGTAATAACTAGTATTGACAGTATAGTGATTACTGATTAGTAATGCAGATGGGGTCGTTGTCGTATCAGGTACTACAGATATGTACCCGAGGTAGTTTTAGGTTGTTTAGTATTATGTTTATATTTTTATATAATTAGGAGGTAGTTTTAGGTTGTTTAGTATTATGTTTATATTTTTATATGAGGAATGTTTAGGGTTAGGATTAGGGTTAGGGTTAAGGTTAGGGTTAGGGTTAGGGTTAGGGTTAGTGTTAAGGTTAGGGTACACTTCTGTAGTACAAGTCTGGTACACTTTGTGTACATATATGTACTTCGGGTACATATCTGTAGTACATGATACGACAATATCCCTTGAGCATAAGTAATGGTTGGTACATAGCAATAGTGATAGGTAGATGCATGTGGCATAGTGAACAGTTAAAGGGTCATATACTAGTATACAGTATTGGAGTTATAGTGATAGGTATAGATGTGTGGCTTCTAGTGAACTATTATAGGGTCATATAGTAAACATTATTGAAGTTATAGTGATAGGTAAAGGTGGTATAGTGAATATTGTGAGGGTGGTATACCGTTTAGTAAGGATGATATATATAGTGATTAGTATAAGGTTGGCATAGTGATAGTTATAGGAGGAGTGATAATGGTATTATAATATAAAACAAGAACGATGTAGTTAAGAATGCTAGACAAGAGTGATTCTTGTTAGCGATGGAAGCGTACTGGTGGAGGCAGCTTCTGTATCACGTCTCCCTGGTGTGAGCAGGCCAAGTATAACCAGTGCGAGTGCGTGATCCTAAGTAATAAGGTAATGCATGAAGTATATTAAGGTAAAACAGTAGAATGAAGGACCCAATGCTAAGATGTTGGTGGAATGTTATAGGGTGCGGCATGTATTTTAAATATTGTTTGGGTTGTAATCCGATGAATTAAAATATGTAGAAAATAGTAGGATAGATATATAGTGAATGTATAAGCTTTAATCAACAAACACCAAAATTACTTATCATAAAATACGATAGCTAGCACAGAACATAACTTTATGCTTGTTTTTTAAAATGCCACAAGCTGTTCTTTGTAATGATGAATGAAAGCGTGTAATAGAAGCTGAACATATATTCTGATTTTTTTCACTTAATATAATAGAAGATTCAGTGCTTATGAAGTGATGGACTTGCGTTATTATTTGCATTCGCAGAAAGCAGCAGATGCGAAAGTGTATACAGAAGTAGCATCTTAGCCTCTCTATCAAGCGGAAAGCGCCAATTAACGGTCACAAATGATATCTTTGTCACAAATCAAGTTTCTGCTGTTGCTTTCTTGCGGAGAGATAAGTCGTATTTTACCATTAATTCGTGACAAGTTTATATACACGCGCTTACGAACGTGCTCAGGTGCATCCGCGTGCATGCTCACGCGCACATACGCATGTACGCACACAGACACATGCAAACACATACTCGAACGAAGCATACGGCCACTGTACGTAGACTCAATATTAAGGCGAGTTAATATCTGAATTTGGTTCATCAGGGACAATAAGTTAGAGTGACTATTTGTGTAATCGCACCATAGCGCAAGGAATGCACGCATATACCCGTGCGCGCGCACGCACGCACACACGCGCGCATAGACGCGCTTTCCTCGTCTAACAAATGGTTACACGTACTCCGTGTACTGCATGGCGTTACCTGTCAGGTACCGTATTCTTTACGATCGTGAAAACGGATTAACAAGGTCGTGTGTACGCAGGAGGCTGTTTGTCTCTAATGCTAGTACACATTGGGTATGATTAGTAAAAGCGAACAACCACCGTTCGATTAGGCAACAAGCGAAAACTTGTATTACGTCAGATTAGAGATGAGGACGAGATGGGATGGCGGTGGTACGGCGGATTGAGAAGTAAGATGAGATGCGTTGAGTGGAGTTATAAAGTGGCGATGTAGATTTTCTCACAATAGCAGCCGTCAGAGCTTTTTAGCGACTAGACAAAACGACATAGAAACGCAAGGCGAGAGCGGAGGAGCGAGAGAAAGAAAAGGATAGAGAGAGAAAGAGACAGAAAGAGAGAGAGAGAGAGAGAGAGAGAGAGAAAGAGAGAGAGAGAGATAGAGATAGAAGACGAGAAGAAAAATAGAGATTATTAGAGACGCTATCGTCGACCATCCTTTTTCTAATGATAACCAGTCAACATATCGATTTTAGCCAGAATTTCTAAACGATATGCGCACCGAGACCCGTACGTCGTCCACTCATTATTAGCCAAGCGTTGATTATTGTCATCACATCTTTGAAAGAATCGGGCTCTGATGAACACACACAGCTACGTGTAAATGTAATCGAACCCGTGCCTGCACGCAAATATCTTATCCGCGAGGAACAGCAAGTGACAAACTGTAGTGCATAGTTTACATGATGTACCCGACAAGTGCACTCGTATACACCTCTGATTCGCCGGACAACGCCACTTCACTGTGTTTTTTGAGACCACGCAGCCAGTCAGGGAATAAAGAGAGTGATGCAGAATATTTTCGCACGCATAGTAAATGAACATTGATCGCGAGTGTAAAAATATCCGGACTCACTTCCGATTAAGCTGTGCTTTTGTGAGCGTTTGTACAAACGAATTCTTGCACGATTGTGCTGCATAACGCATCAATGTCTCCCAATGGGGTGCAGGCGTCGCGCACGTAGACCTTTTGAATTTGTTAATTAGTGGTTAATTGCATAGTAATCGTAACTTTGCGATACATGAGAATTGAACCCAAATTTAAACCCAGTTCATCCACTTCAGATGTAAAATATATAGCTTGGCGGTTCCACCAACGGGCTAAATGCTTTACTACGCTACATATTACTATATAGAATATCTAGAGTAGTTTCAGTGCATTGTTACTGAAAACTTAGCATGTCCTGCTATTGCATACCTCACTACAAAATGTTTCACCAGTGCATAGCTAGTGACGGCATAATTTGCAACTGTGTGCCTTAGCGCTGCATGCTAATCTTGCTCATTTTGCACATATTTTCACTCCATATCTTGTCGCTGAAAATGTTGCTGACATAGATAGCTGACTATTGCATGCTTTGTAATGCATACCTTACTCATGTATGATGTATGTGTTATAATGCATGACTTACGAATGCACATGTTCAATAAGCATATACCTCGCAATTCCCCACGTTACTAATACATAGTTTGCATTTCCCTAGCCTACTGATGCTTAGATTGCTATTTCACACCTTACCAACGTGTTATATACCAACGTATATACGTGTTATTACCAACGTGTGATATATACCGTGATACACCTTATATCGTGTGATACACGGTATCGCATACCGCGCCTAGGCATGTCTTACCGATGCACGTGTATTGCTCGAATGCGGGGGGGGGATACAAATAACTAATGTATTTTGTATTTGAAAATACCTTTTGTGCAGCCAGACTATATATAGAGCCGGTTGATAATAGGTGGGATGCTTATAGTTTTTCGAATTACGTCACAGGCCATGTTTGCTAGTGATTAAAACTTGCGTTATTTTAATAACATTAAACCCGTGTTCGTTATTAGTCCTAAAACTAGGATTTCTCGTTATAATACACTGAAATTCATCTGAACGGTGTAATAAACGAACCTTAGTAATCACAGTAGTGCTTCGGCTACAGTCGGGCCGATGTTTCGTTGAATAAAACCCGCTGTGTTTAGCGGAAAGGTTTCAATATAAATTTGCGCGTGCAACAGGAAGGCGAAAGAGCTCGGTTTAAGTTCGTGCCTTTAAATGTGCAATTTCATTTCTCACGAATGGACGCATGCAGCTATTACGTTAAAAGCTTAGATACCGAAATCACCGTTACTTTACTAAATCTGTTCTCTGCTTATATCTGCGCAGATTTGATTCTGTAATGCATGAGATTCAGCGCGGACAGATAGGCGGGTTCTATCGGGGCGGTTCGTCTGCAGCATGCACAGTGGCGGCATACACTCTACGTACCCAAGTTCACGCGCTCGAGGGAAAACAGCTTTCTTTTCATTAAAAATTCAAGCGAACGAAATTAGGAATAAAGTCGCCGTTGTTGTGCATTGAAACAATGCGAGCCTGCACAGTTCTTGTCTAGGCAGCAACGTCAACATTCCGCCTATTTGCTGTGCATAGATGAACCGCAGTAGGAATTTGATTATTAAGTCGTACACGGAGTGACGTCGCGTGCAAGATTGATTCCCGCCTATGTGCATACATTTTATGAAATTCTGCTTAGGCCTCGGTGCATAGCGATGTAATGGAATTATATTATGCTGGGGGAGGTTTGTCAGTAATGTGCATAATCCGATAAAGGGCACGAGATCGAAAAACTGTTAAAGGCAGCAGCGAGAGGCAGGCATGCGGGCACTGATAGCCTTAAATTCATTCGACTTGCTGTCGACTGGAGCGATAAAAAAGCCTGAAATACTCTCCAAAAGTTCTAAGCGTAAACGGAGTAAAACAGTCATATATATATCCGGCAGCCGTATATGCACGTGGTGGTATAAACACTATGGTAAGAATCGCACAGACAGCTGCACAAGTAACTGGCACTTATATGTCCTTTAGTTGTCTTGTGTAGAAGATGGTAGCAAGTAGAGAACCGCCTAGCGCAATCGCATGTACGAGTAATGCAAGTAGAAACAGAGATGCCCACGACATAGGTACCCAAATGCAACTCACAATCGCAAGGTGCCAACCAAAATTTGACAAATACGGGCTATATATGGTAATGCGTCAGGACTCGGAGATAGGTGTACAGTGCAGTGCAGGCAAGTGTCGGCAATATTATATCAGGAGTAGATAATAGTAGAACCTATTATTTACTCCTGATTATATAGTAGAGTCTCCCGATGAAACGCTGTCACAAATGTTCGTAGATACATTACCAGATCTTGATTACCACTTAAAAATGTTTCAAACCGCTACGTTTATCAAAAACAAGCGGTTTGAAACATGAACGCAAAATGTAACTAACCGACTATAACCGTTCGGTCAAAACTAACAGGCGGCCCAGCAACAGCGCTATAGCACATGCAGTCTAGTCTAGTCTAGTCTTGGATAGTAGTTTCGCACAACGACGCAATAAATCGTTTTAGAAATCCGCATATCATACTAGCATTGAGAGAATAATAACTTCTTTTATCAAACTTAATTTTGCTAATAGATATTAAAAAATATATAAATATTCGGAACTATATTGCATGCCCTAACGACGCACATTTCAGTGCTCGTAGAAGTAGTACTAAGTAGAGTCACGCGGAACCGCTCTGTCAATATTATAACCGACTCTGCACAAAAGCATGGAGCGTTTTTGCTGATGTAACCATCGAAACGCAAGTGTAATAATAGGCTAGCGTAGGATAGATATAACATAGGCACGATTTAGTATGTAAATAACTAACGTACTGGCAGAGAGAACTAGATACCGTAGCCAGCGTAAGCGCGGTCCAGTGTATGAAATAGAACACGATAGAGTTAGCGTTACCGCAGTGAGGCGGACTGGGAACGGCTATTTTGCAACAGAAATGTAGTACACTTGCATTATTAGATATATTGTATTATTTAGAAAAATCTTAGAGTTTGATGATTCATTTCACGACCGACAACGAGCCGCGTAGCTCCTATACGGCCTGCCACTATCACACGGACGATTCAGCTCGGAGAACCAGGAAGGGCTAACCAGTTAGAAAGATTATTACTCATGTTGCCATACAATCAGTGCAGCGAGGCACAACGTGCTGGAGTGAGCCGGTTGAAACGCACAAAGAATTCTGAAGCAATTTCTTAAAACTCTGCCCCTGAGTCATATTCTCTCAGTTTATCAACATTGTATCGCGACATTAAGCAATAGTTTATCTCGGCACGGCCATCTTATCACATAGATCCTGCGGAATATAAAATATATGTAAAACGCGATAAAAGGCACCGTTAATACCTCCAGCCAAGAGTCCATAATAGACAGTTTTCTATTATGGACTCTTGATCCAGCGTAACTTACTAAACGTTCCGATCAGAAGGAGCTTAAGAAACCAGTAAGTTCCTCCCCTTAAGAAACCAGTTCGGCAATGAAAGGTTAAGTGTTCTTTGCGACATGCATTTTGGCATATTTCAGCGATCGCGTGCAATCGTGCTACGTTGTGATGGTTCAGCTTGAGTTTGTTTTCACTTTTTAAGTTGCTACAAGTTCTTATTGTAGGTATACAGTGTGATACCATTGATTGTATATTGTATATTCTATTGTTTACATTAATTTGTAATCCACAACACTAACCACACGCACAACAGCATTACGTGGAGGACGACAGACGAGGACTGTGAAGCATGCATGCATGCGTTGCTGTCGCTGCTGGCCGAGGCGTAAAGAGAGACGTAAAGCAAGCTAATTGCTGATCGCGCTCCGATGCTAACTAATTCGCACGCTTAATGTTTGCCCGAAATGCGACATTACTGCGCGCATACACACTGTGTGTAAACGTGGGCATGAGTGGGCGAGTGAAAGCAACAGAGCTTCTAGGCGCGACTACCGGGCAGGAAATCTGCACTGATGCATAATGATGGATTGCCATTAAAAACGCAGTTTTTAAGACACAAACCAAAGTTGCCTCGGCGTCCCAGCGGGACCACGCGCCAAAGCTCAATCAGGGCTCTCTCTCTCTTTCTCTCTCTCTCTCTCTCTCTCTCTCTCTCTCTCTCTCTTGCGTCTCTATTATTCATTACTCGTGGCATTTATAATACTCAGGGACGCTTTGCCAGGTGGTGATACTAGTAATAGCAAAATACCGCGCGTGGGCGATAGACCTGCGCCGTATTTACATCTCTTATCGGAGGATGCATAAAAAACACACAGGCGGCTTTTTACGTAATGAGGGTCTCGGGAGGTACAGGTAAGTACCGAAGCAAACAGGCGCGTGACGCTAGCACTATGATCGATCAGTGTTTACGTTAGGCGTCCTTCCCGTCATGCACCGCGTCCCTCGCATCATCGTGTGCCTGCCACCCGGCTTGCTTTACTGGTTTTAATCCCGATGAATATTTCATACGGTGTTACTGCGAAGAAAATCTAGTAACAATACATTACGTATTTTTTATTCTGTCGAGACATGCACAAAGCCCGTAGGGCGTAGGCCTATCTACCAACGGCCAAACATAAAGTTATAATAGGGAAATATACCAAAGGGAAATAATCGAGATCTTGACAGCCACGTGACAATATCATAAAGAATGCTCTCTATGCTTTTCGCAAACTAATTTTGAGTTGCTTCATTGCTTGTCGGTTGTTATCGATCTCTTCTCACCAGGCACTACATGTATAACTGTATGTATAATACACGTATATGTATGCAGTAATTAACATGTATAAATATACTATACATGTATGCAGTAATTAACATGTATAACTATACTACATGTATAACTGTATGTAGTACACGTATGTATGCAGTAATTAACATGTATAACTATACTACATGTATAACTGTATGTAGTACACGTATGTATGCAGTAATTAACATGTATAACTATACTACATGTGTATAACTGTATATAGTACACGTATGTATGCAGTAATTAACATGTATAACTATACTACATGTATAACTGTATGTAGTACACGTATGTATGCAGTAATTAACATGTATAACTATATACTACATGTATAACTGTATGTAGTACACGTATGTATGCAGTAATTATCATGTATAACTATATACTACATGTATAACTGTATGTAGTACACGTATGTATGTAGTAATTAACATGTATAACTATACTACATGTATAACTGTATGTAGTACACGTATGTATGTAGTAATTAACATGTATAACTATACTACATGTATAACTGTGTGTAGTACACGTATGTATGCAGTAATTAACATGTATAACTATACTACATGATACAGTTATAGTAGTACACGTATGTGTGCAGTAATTAACATGTATAACTATACTACATGTATAACTGTATGTAGTACACGTATGTATGCAGTAATTAACATGTATAACTATACTACATGTAACTCTAGGTAGTTCAAAACCATGCATGCCACGCGTTCTTCTTTTTCAAGTTATCATTTCTCATGCAGTGATTATTATCGTCCAGTATCAGTAAACGATTCTAGGACTACTACCCCCTGGACAACTATCCCCGGACAACTACCACCCGGACAATTACCCCCTTAGGACAACTACCACCCGGACAACTGCCACCCGGACAACTACCCCTTAGGACAGTTACCACCCCCTAGGACAACCCTAACCCTAACCCTAACCCTAACCCTAACCCTAACCCGAATGGGGTAATTGTCCGGGTGGTAGTTGTCCGGGGGAGGGGGTAGTTGTCCAGGGGGTAGTCGTCCGGATACGCCAATAAACATAGCCACATAGGAACAGCTTAGATTAGTCTCACTAGATGAGCCCAGGGTTTTCTGTCATATAGCCGGTTTTCCTATAGGTAGGTTGTTACGCAGTGATCTCCTATGGGGATATGGCGGATAGATGCAGGTGACAAATAGGCGCCTGCAAGACTTCTCCCGCGCTACACCGTTTCCCCTGCAAAGTTTGCGACGAGGAGAGTCTTGCTGATAAAGTCGAATTATTACTCGCGTTGCAGATCACTATATACTCATTGCTACTTGTGATTCCGCAGCGGTACTACTGCATTCTATGCACGTACAGGCGCGCGGTTGCACGGTTTCACATGCACACACGCGCGCGCACGCACGCACACACGCACACACGCAATCCCCCCCCCCACACACACACACCCACACATTCGCGAGGTGACGAGGCGCCTGTGCAGCGCACGCCGGATGCAATAGCGTTTGATGCAGCCTCTAATGTCTCATATACGAGGCTGCGACGTCTGTCATTTAGGCAAATCGAGAGAAATGCCACGAGAGTTTACGCGCAATGCGTACGAAACATCTCACGCGCGGCACGCCCTCCTTGTTTCGATTTTCACCCGAAAACGACCGAATAAATGCTACGACTCGCGCGCTCCGGCCCAGTCGCTCGCTTCTAACGATGACATTGCAATGTGTATCGCGTATATATAGCACCGCTGCGCTGCTATATCTGGCGTGACTGTATAGCGTCTACTGGTTTCTAAAAGCTCAGCGAGGCACGACGTATGTTTAAACGGAATCGACTGCTGGCTGCAAAGGTCATTTATATGCAGACGCCAAAACGGTGACACTCGAAAGACGCTGCCAGTAAAAGTTCCTCTTCAACGACGCCACGACCTTACAGCGAATGATCCATTACCCACGCAATTAAATCTAGAAAGGTGACTGTTTTTAGCAAGATTTTGCAAGAGACACTGGGATAATTGGGAGCCAAGGTGACAAGATATACAGTAATCCTAGATATGAACATAATTGTAACCATTAAATCAATCATATATAATATAATATAATATAATATAATATAATATAATATAATATAATGTAATATAATATAATATAATATAATATAATATAATATAATATAATATTATATTATAATTTAATATATTCCTAACGCTAACCCTATCCCTGACCGTAAATCGAACAGTTATAATTTATCCTAATCCTATAACCATACCCCTAAGCCTAACACTAACCCTAACCCTAACCATCAACTTACCATACCCTATGTCTTATCCTAACATTGACCCTAACCATACAACAAATCATAAGCTCAAACCCCTATTCAAAAAAAGAAAAAAAGAAGCGTTGACCAGCGGGTATGTACACACGCCACACTAGCCAACGATCACTCACTCGAATACTCGGTGTCATTACATACGAAACTAATGTGTACATAGTTCGCTGGGAGAGAATGTTGCGATGCATGGCTTTCCGCAGAATGTTGTAAGCTACGGCTAGCATGCGCGCGTATCTGATTGCTTGTCACTTACATGATGCATGGCGCGGCGCGATCCCGCGAGAAACTGTTATGCCGACGAGCGCACGCAGTGACGTCAGGCATGATTATTGCGCATCCGCTGCTACTGCTGTAGCATATGCGCGCGTGTGTAATCCCGAATCGCATATTCCCTCCGTAGATTTACATATATACTGCTGTTTCTAGCGTTGTTCCACCTTCTTGTACTAAGACGCCCACGCACGCACTTACCCTAGTTCTTCATAGACACGTTTGACCAAACAGTCATGTGTGTTTTGCTGAAGTATACGTATATTAACACCGTTTCGCTTATTTATGTTCACACGTTTGTTCACATATTCAAAGACATACACTTGTTTTTACATACACGCGCATACTATTTTACGTATATTCAAATGCCTTAATTGACACACACACACACACACACACACACACACACACACACACACACACATGCACGCACGGATGCACGCACACACGCATGTAGGCCCTATACATACGCACACGCACATACAGGTGTTACGTTGCTATCGCGTCACGTTGACGCAGAATGCTAACAATTCCCTGTAGCAGGCTATGGCAACAACGTCTACAGCGCGCGCAAGTTTCCGGTCTTCACTTCGATCTGCATCCTCGCGCGCGCGAGAGAGACAGAAAAAGCAGACGAGCGCTCACCACCGTCGACGTTTCTCCCCCAACAATTTTCCCAATTTCCCTCCCAATTTCCATGCGAGCATGCCTTTCCGAGATGTTTAATTGGTAATCTTGCAATATCGCTAAATGTTTCCAGTTCGCTTGAAAATGCGCGCGAGCGGATTCCGTTTGGAGAGAAAGCGAGACCTGCATCACTGTGTGCGCGGCGTGTGTGCGTCTGCACGATGCTATATGGGTAACCGTGTTAGGGATTTGTGGCGTCGGGACTTGATTTCCGGCGTCGTCACTGTTAGCAAGTTTCCGTTCCGCTCTCTGTATGAAAGAAAGCGTCTACTGCTGCCGAATATACCGACGCTGTAAATGGTTTAGCTACGAAAAAAAGTATCGGTGTCTCCATGCGCTGGTGTTGTCGTTCTGGTCTTGGACGATGACGACGCAGCCACTGGATATGAGATTCTTTGCAACGGGACACGAATATTACTGAAGCACGGACGTAGTTTCAAGTTGTTAAAACTCCAGATGTTTTATCTGCTTATGAATTAAGTTGGAGACGCAGCAGAGATGCGCGCGAGCCGAAGCCACGAAAATCCCGACTTCTTATTTAATTAGTTAACATGACGATGATTTGAATTTTAATGCGCGTGATATTTATGTAAATCAGCTTATGAGTTAGCCGCAAAGTATAATGGAATTTTAAATGTAAGTAAAACTGATAATCACAACAGCTGGCGCCTGCTTCCGAACTCCGCCAGTGATAGTCCGTAACGAGTTTTTGTGATCGGCGTTTTATCGTAAATACGTCTGCGATTGATTTTAACGATTGGTGCGGCGCGGGGCGGCGAGCAGGAAGCAGAACACACCGAGGCAGGCGGACGAGTAACTCACGAGTCCGCATCGTGCTTGACGCGAGTACAGAGGGCGCCAACTGCGCCCAGTGTGATTGTTTCGCTGAACACTGGCTGTCGATTGAGCGGCACCCGAAGAAAAAAAGGTCCGCGTATCATGAACTGCATCTTTTGCAATTTTTTTCTGCTCAATGATTTGGCCGACACACATTTCGCGACAGACAGGCTACACCGCTTACTTGGAACGTATGACAAGTAGATAGTAGTGGAATTTCATATTATCTACTTTTGAACGTATTTACCAGCTAGGACTACCTATACTGTACAATATAAACACACACGCACTCACGCACGCACGCACGCACGCACGCACACACACATACACGTATCACACCTATATATATATATATATATAATATGGGTGTGGTGTGTGGTATACGTGGGTGTATATGAGTAAATTTATTTCTTGTGTTACTTGCAACCGATCGTGGGAATTAAAGATGTTTTGAATCTGTGAATTGGCGCACCTGCTGAGCCCATGCTTCAAAGTCTAAGTGCCAGCACTTAACTTATTCTCGACTGCCGTTCAGCTAGTCAATTTTTCCTCATCGATGACGTTTAGACTACTACTGCTACACAGTCGGCGGTATGCGGATTGGAAGCCCGCACGCAGTCGCACTCAAGCGTGTGAAGTGAACGCCAGTCTAGAAAAAAATCACTTGACAAATTTCGAGGTTTGTGACAGCATATTGATTTAGAGACAAAAACGACGCTATGTATTATTTGCTTCAGGGTTGCCTGCATGATGCTTTTGCGTGTGTAACTCTACAGTTTGGGCTATTGTATATTCCCTGAGGAATGTGCGTGAGAAAATAAGTGCGTGCGTACATGCAAGCGTACGTGCGTGCGCACGTGCATATATCCGTGTGTATGAGTGTGTGCATGTGCGTACGTAGGTCAGTCATGTACATGACATAAATTTGCATCGTGAATATATAGTAGACATGCTGTTAGTCATGCAAACCTACTTGCAGTTACACTGTCATTAGGTAAAACGTATCATTATTACGACCTATACTTAGGTGGTAGATATTTGACGCAGTATAAAACCATTGATCCAAAGACATGCTTACGCAGCCGAAACGTGGGCTGGGTTGCGTTAGCGAGGGGGAGAGCGAGAGACAGATAGACACGAATAAGTGACGCGCAGGCACACGCATATACACCCGCACACACACAGAGATCAGACCCTCACACTGAGAAAGACACAAACGGAGAGAGAGAAGGAGAGTGTGTGTGGGAGAGAGCTAGACAGGCAGACAAACAGACAGACAGACGGACGGACGGACAGGCGGACGGACAGACAGACTGACCGACAGACAGACAGACAGACAGGCAGGCAAAGAGTGCGAGACTGAGTGCGAGAGAGGGCACTAAAGGGAGGGCAAGCGAGCGAGAGTGAAACAAAGAGAGAAAGTGGAAGATAGGGATAGTGTGTAAGTGAGTGAGTGAGTGAGTGAATGAGTGAATGAGTGAATGAGTGAGTGAGTGAGTGAGTGAGTGAGTGAGTGAGTGAGTGAGTGAGTGAGTGAGTGAGTGAGTGAGTGAGTGAGTGAGTGAGTGAGTGAGTGAGTGAGTGAGTGAGTGAGCGAGCGAGCGAGTGAGTACTCACTCACTCACTCACTCACTCATCACTCACTCACTCACTCGCGAGCGAGCGAGCGTGCGTGCATGCGTGCGTGTGTACGTGCGTTCATGCGTTCATGTGTGCGTGTGTGCTTGCGTGCACGCGTCGATGCGCATGAGTGTGTGATAGAAAGAGGAAGAGAAATAGAGAGACAGAGGAGAGAGAGAGCGCGCGCGAGAGAGAAAAAAGAGAGTGAGCGAAAGGGAGAGGGGGAGAGAGAGAGAGAAAGAGTGAGCGAGAGGGAGAGGGAGAAGGAGAGTGAGCGAGAGGGAGAGGGAGAGGGAGAGAGAGAGAGAGTGGTGAGCGAGAGAGAGAGGAGAGGGAGAATAGACAGAGAGAGAGAGGACGAGAGAGGAGAAGAGATGAGAAGAGGAGAGACGAGAGAGAGAGGAGACGACGAGAGAGAGAAGACGAGGAGAGAGCAGCGGGAGAGACTACAGCGCGTAACGGCCTCTTGCTGAGCAAGTCAGCGAGCGAGCAGCGGCGAGACAAGTGTCTAGCTAACTGTTTAGATGGTAGGCCTAATCAGCGCCTATTACTTCAGCATTGGCTTACGTTTGATGTTGATGTTGCTGAGGAGCTGCTGTGATGTTCTATAACGTCAGTCCAACTTCATTATATTAGAGACTGCTTGACTGGCGATTGTGCAATTGGGAAAATTTACAATGCAGTTCGCACTAGCTGACTCGCAGTTGACTTGTGAGGTTGCGATTTCTGTGAAACTACGATCCGAAATATTAGATCAAATATGGATAAATACATCGTAATGCGGCTAAATGCCAGTCCGTACGTGCGTAGTTAGGTAGACATTTTTGCCACGCGTTAGTGCTTCGTACAATGCCAAAGCCATGTCTTTCGAATTGATTCAATCACCGACTGTTCCTGCAGTGATTTCCCCATATACTGCACTTACGACGACGACACTTATTTACTGCGAGTGCAATTGCCACCGTAGTTCCTGCTAGTAACTCCCCCAGCTTATCTGTCCGTGCAAGAGCAACCGACTTATTACATTTTTTTTGTCTTGACATTAAAAGATTCTGCTTCGCTCATTATTTATGTGGAAAAATACATGTTCCACCCAAGAAGATTATTCCACAAATATCAGCTTTTTGATAAATGTCGTCATTTACTTAATTGCGGCTGATTTCCAACAGCAGTACGAAATCTCCACGGAGAATGTGATTTCAGAGTCATGGGTAGAAAACGCGCCGGCATGATTAGTTAGACAGCACAGATAGGATCTCGTAGTTTTCTGATGAACATTTCCGGCTTCGTTTTGTAATGAGATAGATTACTTGATGATGTCATCAAAGCCGCTGTTACTAATGACAACATAATTACTATCGTGAGAGCAGAAACACATGGGTAATAGAATATTTTCTATTTCGTTTGGTGCTGCACTCTCCCATTACTATCTAGCGAAATAATATTTTGTCAAGGTAGTGTACAACAGTAGAAGGCGTCCATAGACAGCAGGCCTGAATAGGCATCGAGAAGAAAATAATTAAAAATTATCACAGTGTTTCATCGCATACACAACATTTATACTATATTCATGTTAAATAACTAGAGATTCAAACTCTATACTCCGCTTGAAACCTTTTCCAGCTAAATGATGCTCTACGAAGTAGTCGGATCCCGTTTCAAACACAAAAATGGCCGACCGATCACCATGGATACGCCATTTGACGGAATGGCACAATTACACAAGACCATGCAATTTTACTTCTAATGCGTTCTAGACGTTCACGAGGCATCTATCTTGCGTGCAAAATGCAAATTACTGCACTATAGTGCCGAATTTTACAGAAAAAAATCAAAAGAAGGCCTTTTCTAGAGACCAAATAGTGCAACATTGGTGGCCAATTTGCGGAAGGTTACAGCTGTGTGCCCCTTAAGGGCTAGTAGTCCATTATGAAGATTGTGTGATGCCTCTTGGCCACAATATTGGTCGGTCAAAACGTCGGGTGGCTAGCAAGGATTGGCAACGAGAATGCCCCAACGCACATTCTGGCATTAACAATAGAATTTCTGGTCGACCCAAAATATGAAGGCAAAGTGCCTTCATCTGTTAGCACCACAGTGATAGCCCAATGAGCAAACGCGTAGCTCTAGTAAATAAAGTAACGTTTACTTTTCAAGTTGTCACGACAACTGTCACGGGTGAAAGACGTGGTGAACGTTACTCAAGATTCCAGAATTTTAAACACCAGTTAGATATTATTGTACATTTAGGTATCACAGAGAATTAAGTAAATCCTGATATTTTAAAAAGCCGGTGTCTGCTGGCACTATATTAATAACGCTGCTGCCTATGCTACCGTCAGATAGAAATGATGCAAGCTGCGCGTTTAAAATTTATTTTCACGCTTCACACCAATAGCTTGGAATGAGCATAATAATTATTAGACTTGTACACAGCTACTGATAAACAGACACGTAAAAACTACTAATAAAAAATTCTAATTTAAATGAAACCAATAGCAAAGGACTTGCAACCTAAGTGCATGCAATATTAAAATTTCTAACACATAATATTAAGTGTGCAGAAATAATTCTTCTCTTAGAACCGACGGCATGCCGTGAAAGACAGCCCCAATATTGCCGTCATACCTAACAAAGATGTCCAATTTCAGAAAATACTTGTGCATAGTTTTAGTTGGTACTAATTGATATTGCGCAATTAAACTGAGTATATTTGGCGTAGGTATAGTCATTCCATGCATAAAGCAAATACTGAAAACTCGAGTTATGTCTCTCCTTTACTGATCTAGTACCGCATACACTCGTGCCATCTACTAGTCATATCCTGAGTTAGTAGAGATTCTCATGTTCTGATTAATTAGTGGCGACGGGGTAAGCGAAGTTGAAAGCATGTGCAGCTGCGTTCACACGAGGATTTTAGTTCCGTATTTAAGCGTTCACACGCTAAAATATACGCGGCTTGCTTAGCCGCGATTGCTCCGGCTTGCTTAGCGCGGAATCATATTCCGCGCCAACTAAGCCGCGTATATTCGGCACCACGCTGGCCGCGTATGGTTTGTCGTGTGAACGCATTCGAATTGCGAAACTGTAGCGCGCTAACCTAGACTGCTACCCGTTCGCTGCACGACGTTAGTGTAGCGTGTGGAACTGTCGACCGGGTACCAGTCTATATTATACCTAGCTAGCTAAACCTCGAATCTCGTGTATCTCGTGTGAACGCATTTTAGCCGAACTTAGTACCAACTAAGTACGGTACCAGCCAGATGAGACGGGATACTAGAGAAGCGTTGCCGAAAGGAGGTGTTGATCCCAAGCGCTATAAGCGCAGATCTTGCGCGCAGTTCCGCGGCAAAGCGCACGCGACCGCGGGAACGTCCTACGACAGTATGCAGCGCTGGCAGCTATGGATCCGTGCGCCGAATGCATAGGCCGGCGCACGAATGCCAGCTGGCCAGCGACCACTGCGATAATTTTACCGCGGATACAATGAAACAGCTCAGCTGCATTGAGGCTGATGTTCTTGGCAGTTCTAATGATAAAATATCTAAAAAGTGTCAACACCTCTACTTACTAACTGTGTTGTATAAGTTTATATGAATTGTATTTTGTAGTGCGTCAGTGGCTTCATGTCAGGCGATGCGCAGCTGCTAGCGGATACATCAGCTGGGTTTATAAATAATATATGCGGAAATAATACGGCCTCTATTCATAGTAAATAGAAATGTTTACCTATATACAAACAAATGACGACGTAATAATCACATAATAATTGAACACAGCCAACCCCACCCACCTGCTCCGTCGCCCATATTATTGCGCGATAGCCGTAATCCTAGCGTTCAGCTCAGTTTTTTGCAGGTTAATTTTACAGGAATACATGAAACAGCTGAGCTGGCATTGAGCTGCTCTTCTTTGCAAGTTCAATGAAAATATCAATAAAAGTGATCAACACCTTCTACTTTACACTGGATGTATAAGTTTTATTATGAATTGTATTGTATTATATGCGTCCGCGGCTTCATATAACGAGCGGCAGCTGCAGGAAAGCATAAGCTTGGTTTTATAATATATATAATACAGCGGCAAATTATATGGCGCTGCTATTGATGTACATAGAAATGTTCACCTAATATACAAACATGACGAACGTAATAATCACATGATAATACATATAGGTACCTAGTATGTTGAGTATATCCTAGGCGTTTGTTGATAGCCGTAGGAGTCGGTGCTATTATGCGTATATATAGGGTTGCACCGTCAAGGTAACTGCGAGCAGCGAGTTCCCAGTTTTTCTGCAAAGTTTTCTGCACAAGAGCAATCAGGCCCCCCTCGACCGCAGGGTAGACGAAGTTTTGCTATAAGGCAGCACGCTGGGACAATGTAATATATGCAAAAAATGCTGTAGCGTACGCTCTCAAAAACGATTTCAAAACAAATACTCATCCACAAGCTTCGATCTTTGTTTCTATTGAAGAACAGTGTTTGACTTCTTATGAAAACATAATGTCTCGTTCGAACCGAGCTGGTGTCACGCGAAATCACACAGAGACTGACGAAATTCTCGCCAACGCGCACGCCACGCGCTGACGCCACGAAGGCGAGAGCTTTTCCAGATAACATGTCATAATCATAATGGCAAACATGAGAACATCACATTGGTTAGTTAAGATGGATACGGGACGTTCAACCGGCGTGACGATTCCAGGCTAGACTGCTACGCGACATTCACATCAGGCAATCAATCGTTGCCTACTTGAAGTAAAGTTACGCTGGCGTGTGGAACTCTCCACCGCGCAGCAAGTCTAGGTCACTGAGCCACGCGATTTAAAAAAAACCGACTGGAACATGATGTGTACAATGGACTCGTTGCGCCATCTATGGTCGCGATAACTTCGCAAATTAATGTCAGGGCATGAACCAAGCGAAAGGGTATTATTTTTTTACACGAAAAGGACCGCGCTCCGAGGCCGCAAACCCAACAATAACGAGCATTTGTATTTATGCTCGCCCTACGTGCATACTCGAAAGGCTTCTGGAATGCCACAACTGCTCAATTGACGATTACACCGCTTTATCCTTTACCCATAGGGCACTGTCGGAAATTTTTTTCCACCAGGGCAGCGATTTCGATCCAAATGGCGCCCGCTCTGCGGCGCTGTCGCCGCTTCGCGCGGATATCCGGCTGCAGATCGTCTAGGCCGTGTATACGTGTGAACGCAGCTCGTGTCTCGCGACATACATGCGCGCATGTGCGTTTATGCGCGCGTGAACTAGCTAGGAACAGCTCGCCAGAAAGCAAGCAAGCAAGCAGTACCACCGAGTTTAGCATTACCATTTCCGCGCACATATACGCGCTAATGCACCGTTTTTCCCCATATTCCAGCCTTTTTTCCTCTCCACCGAATGGCCGATAAACTCAACGCTGGCGTATCGCGATTTTTTTCATCCACCGATGCGCGGACGAGGCGGTATAGGAATTTCACGCCGAATCGTTACTGTTCATCAGTGCGACACACAGAGGAGAGAACGCAGCGCGTCAGGTGAAACCGACGACGCTGTCGATGATTCCCACGTGCGTTATAGTTCGTCGTTGACATGCGGGCGGCGCTTCTCGTTGAAATTTAATCGCTTTCCGTTTCGGCGAACTAATTCGGTCCGTCCTTGCATGTGCGGTCTTTACGTGAGGTATATGAGCAGATAAAAACCGATGACATCCGTGTTCTGATGACCCTTATATTTTCTCTCTACCCCAGTTGATTATCACGGACTGATTGGCTGCACTGTACGTGCGTGAGGTTGAGACGTACGCGTTCGTAAAACATTTATAGTCATGGTACGATAGCGTGTCTGGGTATATACAGAACATGCATACAGAAACCGTGCATGTTGAATTGTGACATATGCATATACGAACTCAACGTGTTCGCCCGACGGTTGGCGAGTTTATAGAACATGGTGTGCAATTAATTAGCCCGCCAACTTCAGTAAGTCATATACATCTCCGCGTATATATATTTATATATATAAATAGATAGATAGATACACCGTGAATTGTCATCTTTATTCATTCGTATATATCGTTCCTTTTGTTGTTATTTGCGTTAGATTTTTCCACCGTTGATTCCTTTGTCCGCGCGAGATTTGCGACTTTCTCGTAACTATATTTGCGATGGGTTACCTCTGCATTTTTTGCTCTACTCCATTGTGCGGTAATAACGGGTATAACGGGTATAGTGATATAGCGCACCAGCATTGTCGCCGCCGGCAGCGTAGGCGGTCTGCCCCGGGTGCGAATTTTTTTTCCTTCCCGTTATATCCATCGCAGAGTATTGAGCTCCTCTGATTGGCTGCTTTGATTTGCTTTGACTCAACAAACCTTCAAAACAAGAGAACTAACGCCATTTGTAAATATTTGTTAATATATCGGTAGATAAGTACGTTTTCTGATGTATTTTCTATGAAAAACACACATTTTACTCAATATAAAATATAATATCACTAGAATTACAATTCTTTGTGTAAACGTGTAATTTTCATCGTTAATGTTAAGTTATGAGAGGGTTTGCGCTCTCGTAACACTTACTACATACGTATACGTACTCGTACTATAGTAGCCTTTCGCTCCGTCGCAGGATTACGATTCGCAGCTATACACGTATGTAGTAAGTGTTACGAGAGCCCAGACCCTCTCATAACTTGAAATAACAATAAAACTAACACATTTACACAAAGAATTGTAATTATAGTGATATTATATTTTATATTAAGTAAAATGTGTGTTTTTCATAGAAAATACATCAGAAAACTTACTTATCTACCGATATATTAACAAATATTTACAAATGGCGTTTGTTCTCTTGTTTTGAAGGTTTGTTGAGTCAAAGCAAATCAAAGCAGCCAATCAGAGGAACTCAAAACTCTGCGATGGATATAACGTGTAGGAAAAAAAAAATTCGCGCCCCGGGCAGTAAACTCTACGAAAGAGAGCTATATAGTGCGCGAAAGTAGATATAGGGGGAGAATATATGTGGTCTGCCGGCTGACCGATGAATTATTTAGCATCTGCTCAATTTTTAAAAGAGAATGCATTAATTAAAGTGATCGCAGCAAGCCACGCGATAAAGCGCACGAGATCTCGCTATAACGGTCATCCCGGGCGAGATCTGATTGTTATGGCGGGGCCCACGCGATTGATTTACACGCTTTCTGCGGCGTCTGAAGCAAATGATATCACCTAGAGCGTCCGGTGGGGTGTCCAATGGCAGTATCGTATGAACATATGCTCTCACCGCTATAATGATTTGCACTTTCCTGGCGAGCCACGATCGCGCTTTGGTAATAGTTAGGTTAGAAAGGTTTCGGTTCTGGTTTATCGCGTGGAAACGCGTGACTGCCGCGATTTGCTTCTCCGAGAGCTAATCGCATTTGCGCAAATAGTATAAATTCGGATGCTTCTGCATCTGTGTTCATGCACCGCTATATTTATTAGTGATCACGCGCCAATTTTCTTTTACGTGTTTACCTAACTATAGTAGTCCATAACACCAACAGTAATGCGCTGCCGGAAATAGTTATTCATATAATGTGCTTCTATCATATCTGTGCGTGCCTGAATCAGAGTAGATATGCACATTCAGTGCAGGCGAGAGAGGGAGTGATAGAGAGAGAGAGAGAGAGAGAGAGAGAGAGATAGAGAGAGAGAGAGAGAGAGAGAGAGAGAGA
>NW_014577147.1:348164-360241 GCF_000485595.1 Priapulus caudatus | reverse complement strand
AGAGAGAGAGAGAGAGAGAGAGAAAGCCAGAGAGAGAGAGAGAGAGAGAGAGAGAGAGAGAGAGAGAGAAAGAGAGAGACAGAGAGAGAGAGAGAGAGAGAGAAAGCCAGAGAGAGAGAGAGAGAGAGAGAGAGAGAGAGAGAGAGAGAGAGAGAGAGAGAGAGAAAGAGAAAGAGAGAGAGAGCGAAAGCAGTGTCAATACACACAGCACAACCATTCTTCACGTTTCGCTACTCATTCAGATGTGATGCGAACAACAAAATTATGTTTACCTCTATTAATTGAAACGCGGTTGTGTAAAAAAATGTCATTTTTCACTTTATATGCGAATTACGAGTGCAGGAACTTTCAAACGGCATACGCTATATAACCCCATCCACATCCAATTGAGATTATCTCGGCACCCATACTGAATCGCAATACTGCACGCAGCTTTCCTACACTAGGTCAGCTCGATCGTATTTCAAGTGATAGTTGTGGTAAGAGAGGGAAATAGAGAGAGAAAGACAGAGACATTATCAAAAAGATGAATAGCACCTGATTTTAACAAACTTAATTCTTTATACCATGTTATACATTATATCCGAATGTATACACAGACAAATTACAATTTTTAAAATACAAATGAACGAAAATGAACCACTAAAAGTGTGTGTTGTGCGTCGTTTGAGCCTCAACTGGCAACTGTGTGCATAATAAAAGAAACATGTAAATTTGGCATAGTTTAGTCTGGTATTAACAAAGTTTTGGCTTTTGTCCGCTAGATGGCTACATTCGCAGGAAAATCGGCTGTCATACTTTTCTGACATCACGCCACTGCTAGAATTATCGGCCGTATTAAGGCATATTTATCGTCATTATATCTATAAATATGAGTGGATTTGACAAATATGGATAAGCCCATGTTGGTGTCGAACACTCGGGCTATACACTGACGTCGGTGGCTTGGGCTTGATGTTCACTGAGGCGAAGATTACCGCGTCAGAAAATCGGCCTCTCTTCTCTTATAATATAGATAATGGCGATCTGACTACAAATAGTGTGCATATGCTTGGTCTGGCTTGATCTAGTTTTTCCTGCTCATCATCATCCTCCGTTTTTACGCTGCTCCTCTTTCCCTTTCCCATTCTCGCCGTCGCCGTCTTCCTCGCCCTCCTCTCCCTCCTTCTGCTCATCCTCCTCCTCTTCCTCCTTCCCCTTTCCTGCTCCTTCTTCTTCTTCTTCTTCTTTTCGATCATCGCTGGGCTGTGTATATAACAGTGTCAAATTATTTACGAACATAATTACTGTTATAAATCTCAAACATTTGCTGTATTTTATTGCATTGCATTTTCAATACATAAGCCTTAAAACGAGTTATCATCATTGCGGACTGAGCACCGCCAGCGCTTGCACTGAATATGCTTTGTTTACTGTGTAAATATAGTCTTTACTGGCGGATGACCGCATACAGAATATATAATCTGCAGTCGTACAATTGAATATAAAACATAATCCATTTATATTTCTATAGCTTGTCCCGTTTGAGTAAGGACGAGAGAAATATTTCATACATGTTGCGTAGACGCACTGTCTGCTTTAAATGTGTTTTAATATATATATATATATCTACTTAGTGATGAGCCTGCCTAAAGGGAATGCTACTGACGTGACAAATGGCGATCAACTGAATCCCCTTCTATACATGCGCACATGCATGCATTCATTTTAACGTATGCTACGCCTTCGCATCGACTATACAATTCGATACAGTATCGTCAATAATTATCTTTAACGATTTTCGTCTATCGCCATTTCTGTGTTCTGTCGATCGACATTTATTTTCTGCGAGCAACCGTGTAGAAATAGATATGTGATACAAAAGAACTGGCTTTGCTTAACATAAACGTGACTGATGCTGACAAAAAATATTGTTAAATGATAAAAACGCGTAACAAATAGACCAGGTCTTGTACACGCAGACACGTACACGTACACGTACACGTACATGTACAAGCACAATTGCAAAATGTACACATGCAAAATTTCTGTTTACCAATGACTAAAATCCGCTATAGCCTGAACTAGCATTGTCAGCTCTACACGTACGCCAGTAAAAGCCTATAGAAAAATAACAAACTATTCACTCACAAAAAATTCTTAAAAACACGAATAGGGTTAGGGCATACATGAAAGCATTGCGTCATTTGTACCCGCGTTCTCCATTTGCCTCAACACGTAAGTGCTGCTTGTGTTCATCCTGTATGAAAGCGGGCTCGAGTGACGCGATGAGTCGAGAGGAGAGAGAGAGAGAGAGAGAGAGAGAGAGAGAGAAAGAGAGAGAGAGAAAGAGAGAAGGTGTAATAGCCTTATTGATTCACTATTAATGCCGTCAACAGACGATGCTCGGAATTCTCTCCGGTCATCTTAATGTGCAAGGGCACACATTGCAGCTACGAATGTAGACTACCCCTTCACTTGTCTCTGAGCAGCTATCGCGAGCCGCACGTCGTACATACTTTGATGGCAGCTGATTACCGCTCGTCCTACGTGATGCAACCCGTTTCAACATTCCTGTCGATACCGAATCGACAGGAAGACAATAATCTCGAATACAAGTTTTATCGTTCCTTCTTCTATCTTCGTACTTCTGTTGCTCACCCGCAAACGTATCACTGTTTCTGAGGCAACAGCTTCATTATTCTCTGTCCTATATTCATAAGCTCGCCTCCTCTTTCTTTATTTCGTCCTTCCTTCACGTCTTACTTTTATAGGGGATACAAACCAGCGGATGTTATCCTTTCGTCTTCGTCATATATCCCAGAGTCTCCTTTATGCCATCCCTCCCTACATTGGATCATTTTCCGCACTAGTTCTTACGCTTCCCCATTAGATCAATCGCCCTTTCTCTGAGCTTTCTTCGTATTTCAACCATTACATACTTCTATCGAAAAGCCATTGAATTCCTAAGATTCCTTTCCGTTTCCCGTGCAGCCTCCTTCCTTCACTAGTGCTCTAAAGTTGGCAATACTGTTTCCATCTGTGCTGTTGCTCACGCATGAAATATTGCGTTGAAGGTTGAAGACATCTCCGTTTGGGGCGCTGCATTCGCACCTGGCAAATGGCCGCTGATTTCGATGAAAAATTTAAGAAACGCGCGCACTCTGCAAATAGCACGTGATTGCGCTGACTTTAATACGATGTTTAACCCTGTAATTTTCTATGTGCACTAATGTAGGGGGACACGCAAACGTGGTAAAAGATTAAAAAGCAAATGATTACAGAACAAACACGTGCACTGTGTGCTGAAAGCTAGGCCGCATTGCTCGTGTATACTCACGGCAACGTACAGGGCCCACCGCCCACCGCATGAAAATTTCATAAATTTCGGATTTAGCATTTCTGTTCTAATATTAAGTGACATATTGAGCGACGGCATCTACAGTTAATTATTGTCAGCGACTTTCACGTCTGCCTACGCACAACCTGTGCATGGCTCGAGGGCAAGAGATAAGAGAGAGAATGTCGTCATGTTTAATTGTCCTGGCGCTAATTGTAGAGGAAATGCTAATCAAAACTTAGCAGCATGGAAACGCCTCTCACGCTCCGTGCCTCCCCCCTCCTCTCTCTCTCCTTCTCGCTCAATCGTCAATCTCGCTCCTCTTTTTTCTACCCCTTCTATTTCTTTGTTCTGAGTGTCTCTAGCTTCCGCGCTCTCTATTCTAGTGATTATCTATCTATATACTCATTCCTGCGCACTCTCTCTGCCTCTCGTTTCCTAACGCGCTCTCTCTTTCGCTATGGCTCTCTCTGACTCTCGATCTCCCTCGCCACTCTCACTTTCTCTTACTCATCTAAATTCATAGTTTTACAGTGTTATTCGCGCGCTCGAGACATGGCGGATGCTAAAGAAGATGCGGACTAGGAAGCTGAAGCCCGCCAACGCCTCCCTCCTCATCGTCGGCGGCGTCGGCGGTATCGCGGGATGATGAATCATCGATGCGAAGCCTTTGCGTGCGTGTGTGTGTGTGTGTGTGTGTGTGTGTGTGTGTGTGTGTGTGTGTGTGTGTGTGTGTGTGTGCGTGTGTTCCTGTCATCGTTCTACCTCATTACGCGCATGCATGGCTTCCTTGTCATCACTGTTTTGTTTTCAGACGCGTTCGATGCATCGCTTCATTGTCGGAGCTGGGATCTTTGCTCGCGTAGGCTTTTCCTCAATAATGTATTTTCCCGTCTGTGTTTCGGGCGCGACGTTCTGGGAAATCGACGCACGATTGTGTTCCGCAAGCCAAGACTAGAGTGAAGCGATGGTCGAACAGAATCGCGCGGAACGGCGTCGAAAAATTATTGCCATTTGCAATGCCATGGGATGCCGGACTGGCTACAACTTATTTGCAAGCTTGAATGATTTTCATTCGTGTTCTTTTGCGTGCGAGCGCAATATCCATATTTAATGGGGGTGATAACACACAATGGTTCTATACTCCTAACTTTTCTTGCTACTATTAATCGCTATAAATATCACGCTACGCCTGGTCACCATTATTATATCATGTCTTGTAGCGAAGACCGTAGCAGCAATAAAATTGGGATGCGTAGTGACTCTACGAAATAGTTCGTATTTATGGCGCAGAATCATGATTTAGAAATTGTCTTTAATTTTATTTGAATCCAGAGAGGTATCGTGGGTTAGAGTGTCAAAGAGAAGATTGCGGTTATGTTAACTACGTGGTCCGATAGATCTACTGACGATCGGACAGGAAAACGGTCTCCCATGAACTTGCTTTCCAGCTGTCACGCATCGTTAATTTTATATTGCTTATTAATAGAGGCATGACATTGTTCTTAATCCTAAACACTTTATGATTTCCGCCTTTTAGACTGTGAGGCGAGTGGCTGAATTTTGATTTTTAAACTTTCAAACAACCGAAGTTCTTTGAATGTAAAACGGCCGTCAAATTTTAAATGTCACATTTTTCAGTCTCATTCAAAATCATGAAATTGGTGTAGGTGTAATTGAAACACACGTCACGGCGTTAATTATTTGTATAACATGCGCATTTGCTTTTGTGCACACTATCGTCGACAGCCTTCAAGCTAATGTACTGTGTAGTCTAGCTGTAATTATATCAGATAACAAAGATCAATAGTTTTATGTATGCTCGGGGCGTGCACTCGTGTATATGTGTGTAGCGAGATCAAACTTGTCGTCGGCTGTATAGCATTCACAACGATCCACAGTACTGTTAGCTGTAGTCGTTTCTCTCTTGTTCTTTTACTATATTTAACATATGAACTGCCATGGTAACAGATTTGCTGGCACACACTCCACCTCACAAAATTTAATTCTCTTGAAGACGTATAAGTACATGTGACGGATGTTCATCTTAAAAGCTCCTGCTACAGCCAGTGACGTAAAATTCACGTGGATTTTTTACCGGATGTTGTAGAACTGAATGATGACTGCCAATTACAAGTCACTGGCACAGTAAGGACGGAAATTAAGCGACCATTTTCAACGTGCGATGTCATAATACACACTGATGTTTGTTATGCTGCCATCTGTACTCATCTGACAGATATGTACTGTCTCATTGGAAAATGAATGAGATCGAAGATTTCTTCCCTGTTTGCCAATTATTGGCATACAATCCCCTGATACTCGCTTCATTACCTATTTCATTACGGCGCCGCTACTGCTAATTTGATTAGGACTGTGCATGCGTCTCGCACAATGGTCTATCATGGAAAGATAGCGCTAGCACCAATAGTCCTTGTGTAACCGAACTATACTTGTGTACTGAACCAACTAGCGCAGGGCATTGCCCGTGAACGAGCTAGAGCGTCACGTTGCGGCAGAAAGTTGTACTATTCCTGGTTGTTATGTAAATGAAGTTTTATACACTAACTTTCCGTGTCACGCTTCAAAGTTTCAATGCAGAGTTAACAATCGCTAAAAATGCATCTTATTTCGACAATTGATCTTCATATTATTCAATGTTCAACATGCATTCATAGTGCACATTTACAGCGAAAGATTTTATGGCTCTCGTTCTCCTCTACAAAAGGCAATAACCCCTCAGCTTATGCACGTTATTCATAGATAATTATATTCCGAGAAAATCAAATACCTAACACTTGACTACCTAACCCTAACCAGGAACATATACATACACACATACACACATACACACATACACGCACACGCACACGCACACGCACACTCACACACACGCACACGCACACACACACACGCACACACACGCACACGTATACACGTACACTCTCTCACACACACAGACACACACATACACGCACACACACCCACACGCACACGCAGAAGGAAAGAGAGAGAGAGAGAAAGAGAGAGAGAGAGAGAGAGAGAGAGTTAGAGAAGTGAGAAAGTGGGCGAGACAGTGAAAGAAAAAATTCCATGTTTAATTCGAATGTACTTAAATTTCTCTGAGACTCGTCGGATGAATGAATGTACACGTTGTTATTTTCGACGTTTCTCGTGCATTTCCTGTAAAGGGAAACTGAATTTATTAATGATAGTCGGACGCTGAAACAGCGCAACAGCCACATATAGAACTAGCGTGCAGAGGATAGGCTGAATGCGGCATGCGATAGAAATGTGTGGCCGCTTCTAACCAACTGAAACTGAAAATCAATTAGGAAACAGCGCGTGGATGCTTAGGTTGCTTCCGCCTGCCCCACCTCCTCTTCCTCCCTCTTCTTCCCCGACAACTGCATCTCCTATGTGCTGTCTTGCGGTCGCGGCTCGGGTGGCTTTGAATCCACGCACAGCGGCTAAAGTGCAGGAAGAGAAGTTTTCCTGTATGAAATCCGGCGGTGTTTGACTGAGACACTGCATGACACAAGATGGTGCTATTCTCTCCCATTCTTTTCTCCCCTATTCCTCCCTCTCCCATTTTCTCGCTCGTTCTCCCTCCCTCTCTCCCTCACCCGGCCTCCCTTCCTACTCTCCCTCCCTCCCTCCCCTCCCCCTTCCTCTAGCTCTCTCTCGCGATCTCTCGCTCTCGCTACCACCGCTATCTGTCTATCTCTATCTGGTCTCGGACTTGCTACAATTCCTTGCCTTCCTGCTGCCATGCTATAACACGTAGCTTATCTCTGCTACGGTCAGTCAAATTTCTGCCTGTTAGTCTGTAGCTAGCAGTTTTCGCACATAATCTCCGCACAGCGCGCGTTATACGTTATACTGTAATCTTTTTCACCGCGATCACGATTGTACGGTAATGCTGCATTGTTGTGAGCGTGTGGCTTTGTGGAAGGCCTTTCGGCGCGCGTTTCACGCAGTCTTCTCTCATCGTGCATGTATGCATTACGTCGCCGTCTTGTTTCATCTCGCCATCGCGAACAGAGAGATAATGACGCGGAAAACTAAGCCGCCGCGCGGATCTCCACACATATGCAGACACGCACGCACGCATGCACAAACGCACGCACGCATGCATGCACGCACAAACGCACGCACGCATGCATGCACGCACAAACGCACGCACGCATGCATGCACGCACAAACGCACGCACGCATGCATGCACGCACGCACGCATGTATGCACAAACGCACGCACGCATGCATGCACAAACGCACGCATGCATGCACAAACGCACGCATGCATGCACAAACGCACGCACGCACGCATGCACAAACGCACGCTTGCATGCACAAACGCACGCATGCATGCACAAACGAACGCATGCACGCACAAACGCACGCATGCATGCACAAACGCACGCACGCATGCCCAAACGCACGCATGCATGCACGCACGCACGCACAAACGCACGCACGCATGCACAAACGCACGCATGCATGCACAAATGCACGCATGCATGCTCAAACACACGCATGCATGCACGCACGCACGCACGCACGCACGCACGCACGCACGCACGCACGCACGCACGCATGCACAAACGCATGCACGCAGCACTTCGCGGTTAATTTGACGCGACGCGTACGTGCACCGTTGCAAACATAAACACGGATATACACATGCACGCACGTACACGCACCCGCGCATGCACGCGCACGTCACGGTAGGTAACGATTAAACGCAAATACGCACACGAACGCATACGTGTACGTCACGGCACATACACGAACATAGACAAACGCAGGCACGCGCACGTTCGCGATACTTGGTGGTTAGTGTCAATAAGTGAAGTCCTCGCGCGCCGTGTCGTTCCAACTGCTCTCTCCCACGAGGCGCGTTGTGTCCGCTACACTCTCGCCGTGTTCGTACAAGACAGGCCGACGTGGTGTTTAGTATTGCGCGCACGCACGCAGGTCGTGCAATCGCGGGACAAGTGGGCTCGACTTGAGTGTAGTTCGACCACCATAATCGGGGTGCTACCTTCTTGATCTCATGCCAACTTCCTACGACCAATTGAAGTCCTAACGACTGACTCGCCAGCGTGCGTCGCTTATCCACGATGAAAGTGCGCGTGAGTGAGTCATCCTGCAGGATGCACACATACATCACCACATACACACACACACACACGCACACACACACACCCAGCACACACACCACACACACACACACACACACACGACCGACGACGCCGCAGCGTGTCGCACGTACGCACACATACACCCACCCACACACACCGCACACCACACACACACACACCACACAACACACACTACAACACACACACACACGCAGCACACACACACACAGCACACACACACCCACACAACACACACACACACACACACACATACACAACACACACCACACACACACACACATCACACCCACACACACACATCACACACACACTAGTCTGCAGTGAGCGATTCCATCGCGGCCGATTGTGTCACCTGGCGTACCAACAAGTGAAGTACGCGATATCAGTTTCTGGTGGGGTTTTTTTTTTTCACAATTTTCTTGCACCTGATGCTTTTGCGATGATGTTCTGCTTTGCGATGCATGTCCTGCTTTGCATGCTTTGCTTTGCTTTGCTTTGCTTTGCGATGCATGTCCTGCCCTTTGGCATGCTTTGGCTTTTGCTTTGCTTTGCTTTGCTTTTGCTATTGCTTGCATGCTTTGCATGACGTCCACCTGACGTATGTCAAGCATGATGTCGTGTGTGTGTGTTGTGTGTGTGTGTGTGTGTGTGTGTGTGGTATGTGTATGTGTGTGTGTGTGTGTGTGTGTTGTGTGTGTGTGTGTGTGTGTGTATGTGTAGTGGTGTGTGTTGTTGTGTGTGTGTGTGTGTGTGAAAAAGAGAAAGAGAGAGAGAGAGAGAGAGAAGCGCGATGCTACGTTACACGATACGCTTATATGCTCGTGCATCGATTCATGACGCCGAAAATAGGTTTGCCATTTCATCGTGTACGTATTCATTCGCCAGACTCTTGTTGCCGTTATTGAGGGTGCTCGCATATACCTCAAGAAAGCATTGACGCTGCTGCGCCGATGAGGCAATTAAAGCAATCAATGCAGGCGCGAAGGCGAAGCGAGCTGAAATTAGCTAAGCGTCGTCGCCGGCACCAGGTGAAATTCGCCGATGTAACGTTTAACAGCTAAGTAACTCTACATAACACGACTACACCGCCCAGTCAAACACTGAGCTACGCAGCGCGCGTCCGAGGAACACACACGCAGTGGCCACCTACACTATATTATGATTGTACTAAACTGTTCATGGCTGAATGACACTGTCCATGACTAAACAACAGTGTGTAGGACTGGATACTTTGTATATTACGGGACTACACTGTGTATTACTGAACCACTGTCTATGACTGGACTACATCGTATATAACTGGACTACACGGTGTATGGCTGGACTACTATATACATGACTAGACCACACTCTACAGAATTGACTACACGGTGTATGTCTGGACTACTATATACATGACTAGACTACACTCTACAGAATTGACTATACACTGTGTATGATTGGACTACTATGTATATGACTAGACCACACGGTGTGTGATTGGTCTACACTGTATATGACTGGTCTACACTGTGTATGACTGGCCTACACGGTGTGTGCTTGGTCTACACTGTATATGACTGGGCTACACTGTGTATGACTGGACTACATGGTGTATGACTGGTCTACACTGTATATGACTGGACTACACGGTGTGTGATTGGTCTACACTGTGTATGACTGGGTTACACAATATATTCCAGGACTACACTGCACATATGACTGGACTACACAGTATGCGGGGGGAATACGTTGTACAAATCGACCGACACTATATAGGACTGTTCTTCATTGTACAAAACAGAACTCAACGTAGCGTCCAAGACTGAACTACAGTTTGCAAAGCTAACAGCAGTACAACATCACTTGCAAGTAATTAGCACATTTACTTTTTTACAACTAATACGTCTAGCGCTACTAAAGATAAATAACACAAAACTTGCGAGGGGATTTTACGAGGATGGCAAAAATTCTACCAGAACAAACTGCGCTCCACATATATAGTTACCAATATACAAAAGTATAGATAGATAGATATATCGACAGATATATAGATAGTCAGTTTTTTGGTGTATTTCTCTTCAACCAGTGGCAACCAACTGAGCGCGTTTGCATTTCCGCTGCGGCAAGTGGCCGGGTGTTCTGCCTAGTATATATATATATATATCATATATTAGTAATATAGTATATATGTAATATTATATATGATTATTTGAATTATAGGAAAGTATAATCTTGAATCTGCATCTGCACGGACTCTAGCAATCTAGTGTATGCCCTCCAGAATAACTGTCGATCGCGACAGCAGATGTGGAGCTACAGCGATTCCGAGTAAGCACATTCGCACACGTGCCCGATACTACCTTCTCCGGTGTAAGCGAATTGTCGTGATACACTTGCACTATCTGATTGGCGGGGCAGGTTCAAATGTTATTGATCTGTCCTTTTCATGACACATGTGGTAGCGAGTTAGAACGGGCAGTGCATGTCGTTTGTGCGTAGTACGCGAGAGCGACTTAGGCAGCCATTGAAATTCAGCGAGGAGAGCCGCGGGAACCACTGCAGACCTGAACATTCACGTATATCATTCTGACACAGTCAATATTTGGAACGAAGAAATTAATGTCACCGAGCGGCGTTTAACGTGCGAAATTACTATAGATACTGGCTACCGTAACACTGCCGTTCGCGGCTGGATTTTCGCTTCCGACTCTACTAAGATGACGCACGTAGACCAGCCTCCTCTCGTCTTTTCTATCCCTCGTATTCTCTCTCTGCTCCTTCACGGTCTCTCCTCGTCTCTCTCGTCTCTCTCTCCTCTTCTCTCTCTCTATCTACTCTCTCTCTCTACTCTCTCTCTCTCTCTCTCTCTCTCTCTTACTCTCTGCGTCTCTGCTTCTACATCTCTCTACTCTCTCTTCTCTCTCTCTCTTTCTCGCCATTATTCTTTTCTTCGGATCATCTGCTTCTGCTCTCTCTCTCATTCCGTCTCTCTTCTCTCGTCTCTCTTGTCCTCCTCCTTCTCATCGTAATTCTTCTCTATCTCCCCTCTCTCTCTCGTCGTCTCATCTCTCTCGTCGTCTGCTCTGTCTTTCCTCGCGTCTTCTCTCTGCTCTCGTTTCTTTTCTCGCTCTCAGCACCTCCAGCTAGCACTATCAACACAGAGCGCGCTGCGCACTACTACAACACACACACACGTATCGCATGCCAGCACACAAACACGGTACCACACACACCACACACCACACGAGCACACACACACACAACACACACAGCCACACTAAACACACGACACACACACACAAACAGCACACATCACACACAACACACACTGAACAAGCACCAGCATGACCACACATCCACCAACACACAGTGATCCACAGACACACATCACACACAGCACACGACAACACCAACACACACATACACAACACACCAGCAGAATACACACACATCAACAACAGTCACACATAACAGCGCGGGCACACATACATCACACACAACACAGATGATCACAACACAATACAATTACACACACACACCACACACACACACAACACACACAACACTTACACACACAGCCACACACACACACCTCCAGACAACAATCACAT
>NW_014577147.1:341302-347034 GCF_000485595.1 Priapulus caudatus | reverse complement strand
GAAATAACACATATACACGACTTACTACCATATATTATATATATATATATATATATATATATATATATATATATATATAAAGTTGGTTGAGTTTGGTGTGTACTCTTATAGCTAGAGAACTACGCAGCCTAGGAGGAAACCCGAAGATATATTCAGAATCAACACGTCTCGGAGGTGGTTCTGGCTGAAAACAAAAATTTAAAAAGTTAAAAGAGTAAAAGCATTGAAAAATACTAATTTCCTATTCGTCCAAAGATGGCGGTGCGTACAGTTCCACATCCGGATGAATGAATGGTGGCTTTCTACCGCATAACGCCCCAGTGGTCAAATGGATAAGCCATCGGTCTCCTAAACCGGGCATTTTGAATTTGAGTCCCACTTGGTGAAATCTTTTGTTTCTTTACTTTTTGACTGTTTGGTATGCACTTCTGCACTTCACCCTTAATTTCAAAATTTCAAAATGTTTACTACATTTAAATGTTTAGTAAAAATCTAGAATAAACTATGGTAGATTATAATAATAGCGCAAATTGACGGGAAGACTTCAGCGGAAGCCTATGTAGGTTAACGCAAAAATTATGTATTTAATTATTTTTTCATGGTGGGCTGAAATTCACCAAATAAAATATAAAAAACGTAACAAATATATATACCGAGGTCCGAGGCCCATTTCCCCATCTAATACATATTTGTCAATGTGTGTCTGTTTGTCTGTTCTCGATGCAAATCTATACGGAGCACTCTAGAAATGTCAAAGACGTTCAGTAGGGGTACATGTTCGTGCTGAATGTCATAGGCACATTCTATTTAACCTCTGCGGTCATCTAAGCCAAAAAACGGAAAAACTGAAATATTCTGGCCCCTGCCGCAACACGAAATAAACGGGACCCTGAAGCAGCACTAAATAAACTGCATGCATGCACTTGCATTACTGTACAATGCGCGTTACATTGCGTTACTATACATGCATTATGTTACATCCGTCATTTCATGGTCGTAACAACATTCACCTTGCACTGACTTGATACAGAGTGTGCAAGACTATTTTCGATAGGTTATGCCGCTTTTATACTGGGGTTTATCCCGCTTTAGGTCCGGACCTGAAGCGGGATAACCCCAGTATAAAAGGTACCGAACATACTTAGCCCGAGTACAAAGTTATCGACGCTCTAGGGGGTCGGTTCAGGTCCGCTTCAGAGCCGGAGCTAACGTCAGTCCTAAGAAGGTATTCGACTTTAGCTCGCTCTAAAATTCAGTGGACAACCCCCCCTCTTCCCCATTTATACTGAGGGTTGATCCGCTTCCAGGTCCGGACCTGGCAAGCGGGATAAACCCCAGTATACAAAGTCGCGAAAACACTTTAGCCAGAGTAAAGTTATTCCACCTCAGAGGTGGTTTAGGTCGCTTCAGACCCGGCGGCTAACGTCAGTATCAACGACTTATCCGAGGCTAAAGTTTATCCCGCTTCAGAGCGGGCTAAAGTCCTGCGCAAGGTATAAAGCGACTTATCCCGAGCTAAAGTTATCCGCTTTAGCAGTATAAAAACGAGTTATCCGCTTAAAGAGGCAGGCTAAGTCGTGACACACACACACACACACACACACACATTGTGTTGTGTTGTGTTCACAACACAACACACGCAGGCAGGCACATCGACGCGTACGCTCGGATGCCCGCCGGCACGTGCACTCGCAACGGGCAGACAATGGATGAAATTAGTTTCACACGTTACATTACTTCTTCCGATTCTATCTCATAACCGTTAAAAACAGTTTCGCTCGTCATGTTTATGTTCTTTCGCGTTTCATATTTCCGCCCGTATCTCTGAACAGCGCTGTGTAGGTGGCGCGATCGTCGGGGCTGTATCCGTACGCGATGCCATCGCAGTAGTTTATATGTCACCGTGAGAGAATCTGCCGCCGCGCCTACAGAGATTCGATTTCCATTTCTCAACGATTTTTACGAATTATGATTTTTTCATGCGCGCCGAACTTATTATAGAGGGTGAGAGAGAGAGAGAGAGAGAGAGAGAGAGAGAGAGAGAGAGAGAGAGAGAGAGAGAGAGATGGGGATCACTGTCTGCTGACCGTGGCGCTTGTCATGTTTTATCATAACCAGACGCGTGAAACGTCCATATTGCATAATGCTACCATTCATCTTATTTATCCCTCGGATTCCTTTGATGTTGTCACATTTCATAATAGGCGGGTTGATTTTTGTTGGAGTTAAAAAAATGAGCCAATTCGTCGTCTTAAACAATGCGAGCGATTTCTAATTAAGGTCGATAAGCCTACAGTCATATATCCGATTGAAATCGGGGACTTTCGTGGATCGGACGGCGGCAACTGCTGTCTTCTCGTGACCGCCGGACGACACGTGAGGGAGAGGGTGGATGCGCTATCGGAAGCTGGCCTTGCATGCGATGACGAACTCTAGCCTTCATGTGCAAATCGGCAGCGAGGCTTACCCGCGAGAATTTATGGAATTTGGCCTCTTGTGATGACAGTCGGTGTAGTCTTACAAATCCAGCTCTCATTCACACCCATGCACTGACAAGCGCACGCACCCATGCACACACGCACGCACGCACGCACGCACACAGTCATGCACGCACGCACGCACGCACGCACGCACGCACGCACACAAGCATGCACGCACGCGAACTATCCTGAGATTACCGTACCGAGTTATTTGATATTAACTTTTTCAGGCTACCGAGTACAAAAAGCGAGTTAGACAAAATTACATTACATGTAGTACTGTCTTTTAGAGTCAAGACGTGTGCGTTGTTTTTATTCAGGATTATGGATGGTTACGAACAAAATAGTTTTTTACACATAGCGTAGATTAAACGTGTCGATTAATGGAAATTTAATACATATTTGCCTTTTAGGTTTAATCGTTAAATAGTTTAGGTCAATATTTTCATTTATTAACTCTATTGTTCTATAGTCTAGTGAAAGTGCATTAAAATGCAAAATTATGCAAATATTGTTCTTGTCCACTAATTTATTAATGGTAGACAGAATTAGAACTAATCTTTTTATTGAGATCAAATATGTTAAAATGAGTTCCATTTCCAGAGCAGTTAAAGCGAAACTAATTAATTTCAAATTCACCGCACGCACGTCACTGTTCACAAATTCACAGAAAGATAGAGAGAACTCACACTTAGTTTACGTACTTAACTGATCTTTTTCGAACCTCTTTTCTTCTTCTTAGCTAATTAAATTGTTTTTCGTTAGTAATATACCAGCGCCTCGCGCTCTGTATATATGGCGGAAAGCGCGAGGTGAATTGCAAGTTTGGTTGACTATTGGTCTATATCTTCTTTTCCACCAAAGCCATAATATGGTTAGTGCCCCTATAGACACATATCTCCGGATAGTTATTACTACGTAATTATTTTTCCAATCATAACGTGCAACACGGTGATTTGTGAATGGAGTATGTGCTATAAAGATAGGAAAATACCTATATATTGAGTGTTCAGCAATGACCGTGTGTCTTACATTGACATTTGTCTCGTATATAGTAACTGCATGACCTGCTGGTAAAAACGCAGACAGACACAGAACAGAGATCGGAAATCAGCAAGAGACGCGGGTGAAATCTAATCTCCATTGCATTTCATCGGCACGGGCGCAAGGCGACATCTTATCTGCCGATAGTGGTGTGATACGACCGCCTATAAGCTTCGATTTCATGTCACAGCGCGCATACGTACACGCGCGCGTGCACACACACGCACAGAGAGACAGGGGGATGGAGGGAGGGAGGGTGAGAAACAGACGGACACATACACGCACGTACGCACACACACTCACATATCTTGAGGTGGTGCGTGTGTGTGTGTGTGCGTGTGTGCGTGTGTGCGTGTGTGCGTGTGTGTGTGTGTGTGTGGAGGGGGGGGGGTAGTTGTGTACACGATCAACATTTTTTGCATACGAACGAACATACTGCGAACATACTTTACGTGTGTAAGCAGGGCTCAGAATTCAGTACTCCGTGCCGGGGTTTTGATTCAGAGGATGCGGCGGCTGTGTGACATGTTTTCTCTGGCCAGTAATTGCGATGGCGCATCCTTATCCATTAAGGGACGACCAAAGGCGACATTTAGTTAGCTGCCTAGTGCCAGTTATTGAGGAGGGAACGACCACAGTAGCGCATGCAATCAAAATGTCTAACCTTCGTCTATATCCCTAACTCCCTGTTCATGCACCACACATTAGCATGCGAATACACAGTACATTCCGCTGTAGGTATTTGGTCATAATCGGCATGGTCATGCGCATTGTAAAGCAATAACAATACAATATTGACGTTTTTCCCTAATTTTACTTTGGCGTAGCAGCTATCGCGGTTTAGAATGGAATCCAACCTAAAATCATTAGAAAAATCAACCCTTTACCTAGGCACCAGCTTTGCTTGCACCTATAAGTGCCAATATGGTAGGCTTGAAGGGTTACAGTAGCTGTAGGGTTCTGTTAGGGGCGTTCAGTCGCGGGCCGTTGCCTTTACATGGCAGTATTGGCAAGTTACTGTCATTTTAAGCTATGACAATTTAACAATTTTGAGGTAGTTTTCAAGGAATACATTTACCGGTACCGCCCTCTCATTTGTTTGACCATGATAGCGATTTGCATGTTAATTGCAGTTAAACGCACTAGCAATACCGCATTCACCTTCACCTGTTTCTGGGTCACATGTCGCTCGCCTACCGATATGCGCATTAACACCTTTGCCTCGCTACTGCCCTAAAGTGCAGCGCCGTGTCCTGATCACTGAGAACAATTAGCGCCAAACATAAAGCTAACCTGTGATTTCTGGGCTTTTTTCACAGGTTTTATTCTCTCCTCGTTCTCGCTAATTTCTCGTGGATATAGTATTCAGAGAAAAAACAGAGATAATAATGACTGCAATGTAGTCATAGGCCCAGCTGACAACACGGGTATATTATATATATATATATAATATATACGTATATACTGTCGTGGTCGCCAGGTCAAGCTTCTAACGGCACCGTTTGATATGTCCAGAGGATGATATATTCGACGCGGTATTGATTATTATCGCGCTTAACAGACAGTATATTCAGCAGGAGGGGTGATCACATCTCTGGTGTATCATCATCGTACGTACTGATGGGCAGCGGTAAGGTGCGCAGGACCAAGTGGCGGCAGTATGTTTTCGCGTCTCTCATTTCTTCGCAGACACGCGCGCGACAGCCCATGACTTCATGAGTGTCTGTGCTTGCGTGCAATGGCGGCAAACACTTCCCCTGTCAGGGCGGTCGCAGCAAGCCAAAGCGAGTGCGTTTTGCGAGAGACCGACTGGCCGTTCATGGGTTGATGAATGTCGGATGTTTGCTGTCCGAAAAAAGGCCAATTATCGGCGACCGGTGTGCGTGGAATACACGAGCGGACAGAAGCGATGTCAGGCGGGGCCGGTGGTTCGCCGCGCATTGATTTTAGTCGCAGTAGACTACAGTGCTATAAAAATGTATGTATTCATGCATATACAGGCGCATGTGTGCGGCAGTTAGGAGGAGAACATGTAACTGCCTGCGTGGACAGACGGACAGACGGACGAACGAACAGACGGACGGACGGGTGGATAAATAGATTGCTGGATGGATCGATGGATGGATAGATGGATTGATTGATGGATGGATAGATAGATGGATGGATGAATGGATGAATGGATGGATGGATTAATAGATAAATAGATAG
>NW_014577147.1:338890-340792 GCF_000485595.1 Priapulus caudatus | reverse complement strand
GATAGATAGATAGATAGATAGATAGATAGATAGATAGATAGATAGATAGATAGATAGATAGATAGATAGATAGATAGATGGATAGATAGATAGATAAATAGATAAATAGATAGATAGATAGATAGATAGATAGATAGATAGATAGATGGATAGATAGATAGATAGATAGATAGGTAAATAGATAGATAAATGGATAGATGGATAGTACGATAGATAGAAACACCCACATACGCGCCCACGCGCATACATTGTATTTATGGGGTTTTATTTAGTTCAACGCTGTCTGTGGAGGCTCAGCGGTGATGATCTAAGTGCTCAAAATCCCGCCTGCTAGAAAGAGACAGGCTCAGATATAATTTGCGCGAGCTGCTCGAGAGAAAGACGACCCTGGCCTTCCCATCCATCCCTTCCTTCCTCCTTCCTGCCTTCCCCCTTCCTCCCTCCTCCTCCCTCCCTTCCTCCTTTCTCCCTTCCTCCCTTCCTTTCTTCCTTCTTCCTTCCTTCCTTCCTTCTTCTTTCCTTTCTTCCTTCTTTCTTGGTTTTCCTTGGCATCTTGGGGGGATCCCAAAGAAAAAAAAGCCCATGTTTTAATCTATTTCTTCAATCATTCTTTTTTTACTTTTCTTTTTTGTGCTTCTGCACTTTTTACTTTCTTTTTCTCAGCTTTTTGTCTTTTTCATCTATATTTTGTATGACCCGTCGCTCTTTACAATCGTCATATTTTACGCTTCATCATTTATACACGTTGCTTTTCATCCAGCATCAGCAGCGCTCCCTATGGGCGGGAATGCTCAGTAGCGTCTCCTATGGGAATGCCTACCCGCGCTCTGCACCGAGGTCTATGTTAGCTAAAAAAAATGGCCGGCCTTCGCTGCTATTACCAATTTGTCGGATAAAATTCGGGAGGAATCTATCGTGTTTACGAATCGCTCTAATTATATTAATTATATTTCTTGAGCCGCCAGTGCGGGAATTCAGGAGAAAACTCAGCTCCTCGCGTGTGAAACGTCGGAGGCGAGCGGGCGGCGGCTGAGGTCACATGGGAGGTGTGGGGACTTCATCTTGATTAGCGGGGAGGCTGAGGACGCGCTTATTTAATGTGACTACAGGGGATCGCGGGCGCGGGAGAGGCATCGCGTCGCCGTCAGAATTTCAACTAACGCACGGCGAGACACAGATGTGTTGCCTGGGTAATTTTCGTAGGTGTGCGCGAGGTGGAATCATGGCGCGTTGCTGGATAGAGACGCGGTGCATTGCGGGAGAGAGACGCTGCCGCTAAGAGCGCTGTCATCGCTTCGTGAGGAATTGCTTGCGTAACTATCCCCCAAATGTTTAACACAGTTTTTGTTGATGAGAAGAAAGGAGTTAGCTGCACATACACATATACTTCCTAATTCCGTGATTATAAAAGTTGACTGGCGAACATGCTCCTCGGGTTCTCTGGTCCTGAGGTTGCCACAAGGTGTTACAGATATACTGAAGTTTATTGCGAATGTCACTTTGGTTAACAATGCTATTCCACCAACGTAGTAGAGAGTATAGCAACTCAAGCTGCGTTATAATACGATTTTCGATGAAGATGTGGAGGTACGACCAAGTTGTGACGAGTGAACCTATGCATAATATCAGGAGCGTATAATGACAAATATATATATGTCATATATATATATCATATATGTCATAAATGTGTCATAAATATGTTATCATATATGTCATAAACAAATATATTTGTCATTATACGCTCCTGATAATATACGCACGCGTGTATTCGCGTGCGTGCGTGCGTGCATGCGTGTACGGTTCATATGCGCGCACGTGTGTGTGCGTGCGTGCGTGCGTATGTGTGTGCGTGTGTGCGTGTGTGCGTGTGTGTACGTGTGTGTGTGTGTGTGTGTGTGTGTG
>NW_014577147.1:337548-338767 GCF_000485595.1 Priapulus caudatus | reverse complement strand
TGTGTGTGTGTGTGTGTGTGTGTGTGTGTGTGTGTGTGTGTGTGTGTGTGTGTGTGTGTGTGTTAGTGCGCGTGTACGTGTGTGAATATAACGATCAGCGCTTGCGTGGTAAAAGTCAACTACTGTATGTTCGGTCGCACTGACATAACTCAGACAAGTTCTTAGACAAAACAATGTCTCCACATTGTATTTGCGGCGCGAGCCACTGCGGAATCTATCATCATCAATAAATGCAAATTTAAATATGCTATGACAGCGTGAATGTGAACATTCATCACATCTTATGCATTCAGTTCAGCGAGCCACGAAATGGACGGCGGCATGAAAACAACCGCCGCTGCATAGAAAACAAGCGCAACACTCAGCTGTGTACAAACTGCAGTTGTGTACAACGCAAAACTATTTACTGGGGACGTAACAGAGAGCTATAGAGTATATAAAAAAGGCGTACAGCTATACACACAAGAAGCCTAGTAAACACGTATATATAGGAGCGCAACGCATGGCTGTATACAATAAACGTAAACTACCTCGGTTTTTACACATTTAGCAGTAATGCCCCATAATTTTCTCTGTTATGTCTTGTTATAAAAGCATAATTGAACATTTCAATAACTCAAAATAGTTGTTCCAAATTAGAACTATATTTAGCGCCAGCGTGGCTGGAGCGGTTACTAAAACGTGTCGGCGTGAAGCACGCGTGCTAGCAAGAAAGAGATAGAGGTGTACCAAATAAATATAAGTAAATTAGCAACGATATTATATATCTACGTGTTAAAATACAGTGTGTGACTTGATAAGTATTAACATGACTAGACTATTGGCGTGATTAATATTGATCCTGTTAAAATATTATACTTTACGTGTGATTGTACTACATACATGTACGTGTATTGTGTGGCGTTGCGAGTAGCTGTGACAGCAAGCTCATGCCTCATGACACAGTGATAACCTTGGTAATCGACCTCCTCAATCGGCGAAAAATTAAGGGTGGAGTCAAGTCAAATCAAGAGTTCTAATTCACACTACCTCCCTCATTTACTCCTTCCACCACACACTCACTCACTCACTTATTTACTCACTCGCTCACCCACTCACTCACTTACTCACTCACTTACTCACTCACTCACTCACTCACCCACTCACCCACTCACTCACTCACTCACTTTCTCTCTCACTCACTCACTCACTCACTCACTCACTCACTCACTCACTCACT
>NW_014577147.1:329978-337538 GCF_000485595.1 Priapulus caudatus | reverse complement strand
TGCAGAGAGATTATTACCAATTGTTCGGATAAAAATTCCCCGCGGAGGCAATCTATCGTGTTTACGAAATCGCTCTAAATTATATTAATTATATGTCTTGAGCCGCCAGTCGCGGGAAGTTCAGGAGAAAACTCAGCCCCTCCGCGTGTGAAACGTCGGGGAGCGACGGGCGGCGGCTGCAGCGGTCACATGGAGGGTGTGGGGACTTCATCTTGATTAAGCGGCGGCAGGCTGAGCACGCGCTTATTTTTAAATGCTGACTACAGGGGGATCGCGGGCGCGGGAGAGGCATCGCCGTCCGCCGTCAGAATTTCAACTTAACGCCCACGGCGCAGACACCAGATGTGTTCCTGCGTAATTTTCGTAGGCTTGTGGCGCGAGCGGGCAATCATGGCGCGTTGCTGGCATAGAGACGCGCGATGCATTGCGCAGAGAGACGCTGCCGCCTCAGAGCCCGCTGTCATCGCTTCGCTGAGGAATTGCGTTGCGAAATATCGCCCACAAATGTTTAACACAGTTTTCTGTTGATGAGAAGATAAGGCAGTTAGCTCACATACACATATACTTCCTAATTCGTGCATTATAAAAGTTGCACTGTCGAACATGCTCCTCGGTTCTCGGCGTCCTGCAGCTGTTGCCCACAAGGTTTACAGATAGACTGCAAGTTTATTGCCGAATGTCACTTTGCGTTAAACAATGCTATTCCACCAAACGCTAGTAGAGCAGCTATAGCAACTCAAGCCTTGCGTTATAATACGATTTTCGATGAAGATGTGTAGGTACGACCAAGTTGTGAACGAGGTGAAACTATGCATAATATCAGGAGCGTATAATGACAAAGTATATTATGTCATATAGTATATATAATCATATATGTCATAAAATGTGCTCATTTAAATATGTCATCATATTATCGTCATAAACAAATAGGTATTTGTCATTATACGCTCCTGATAATATTACGCACGCGTAGTATTCGCTTCTGTGCTGCCGTTGCGTGCATGCCGTGTACCCGGCTTCATATGCGCGCCACGTCGTGTGTGCGGCGGTTGCGTGCGTATGTGTGTGAGTGTGTGGGTGTGTGCGACCCTGTGTTACGCTGTCGCTGTGCTGTGTGTGTGTGTCGTGTGTGCTTAGTGTGTGGTGTGCTGTTGTGTGTGTGTGCCTGGTGTGTGTGTGCTTGTGTGCTGTGTGTGCTGTGTGTGTGTGTGGTATGTTGAGTGTGTGTTGTATGCTGTGTGTGTGTGTGTGTGGTGGGCTGTGAGAGTGTGTGGTGTGTGTGTGTGTGTGTGTGTGTTGTGTGTGTGTGTTGTGTGTGTGTTACGGGCGCGCTGACGTTGTGTTGAATATAACGATCAGCGCTTGCGTGGTAAAAGCTCAACTACTGTATGTCTCGTCGCACATGACATAACTCAGACAAGTTCTTAGCACAACTACAATGTCTCACAGTTGTATTTGCGGCGCCCCGAGCCACTGCCGGAATCTATCGATCATCAATAAATGCCAAATTTAAAATACTGCTATGACAGCGTGAATGTGAACATTCATACACATCTTATGCCATTCAGTTCAGCGCAGCCACTCGAAATGCGACGGCGCGCTATGAAAACAACCCGCCGCTGCATACAATAACAAGCGCAAACACTCAAAGCTGTTGTACAAACTGCAGTTGTGTACAACACAAACTATTTACTGGACGACGCTCAACCCCCCACTAACAGAGAGCCTATAGAGTATATAAAAAAGCGATACAGGCTCAACACACAAGAAGCCTAGTAAACACGTATATATGAGGGAGCGCAACGCATGGCTGTGACAATTAAAACGTAACACTACCTCTGTTTATTACACATTAAGCCAGTAATGCACCCCATAATTTTCTCTGTTAGTCTGTGTTATAAAAGCCATCAATTGAACATTTCAATAACTTCAAAATATTTTCCAAATTAGAACTATATTTAGCGCCAGCGTGGCTGGAGCGGTTACTTAAAAACGTGTCGGCGTGAAGCACTGCGCTGCTAGCCAAGAAAGAGATAGAGGTGCTACCAAATAAATATAAGTAACATTAGCAACGATATTATATATCTACGTGTTAAAATACAAGTGTGGTTGACGTTGAATAAGTATTAACATGACTAGAGCATATTTTTTTCTTTGACCGTGATTAATATTATTCCTGTTAAAATATTATACTTTACGTTGTGTTGCTACTACATACATGTACGTGTATTAGTGTGGTCGTTGCGAGTAGCTGTGACAGCAAGCTCATGCCTCATGACACAGTGATAACCTTGGTAATCGACCTCCCTCAATCGGCGCAAAAATTAAGGGTGGCAGTCAAGTCAAATCAGGAGTTCTAATTCACGACTACCTCCTCATTTACATCCTTCCACCACAACGTCACTCACTCACTTAATTTACTCACTCGCTCACCCACTCAAGCTCACTTACTCACTCACTTACTCACTCACTCACTCACTCACCCCACTCACCCGACTCACTCACTCACTCACCACTTTCTAAACTCACTCACTCACTCACTCACTCAGCTCACTCGACTCAGCTCACTCACTCACCTCGCTCAGCGCACTCACGCTCGCCTCCACTCACTCACCACTCACTCAACTCACTCACTCACTCACTCACTCACTCACTCACTCACTCACTCGCCCTCACTCACTCACTCACGCACTCCCACTCATTTCACTCACTCACTTCACGCGCACTCCACGCACTCGCCTCTCTTACTAACTCACTCACTCACCAGCTCACTCACGCACGCACTCATTCAACTCACTCACTCACTCACTCACTCACTCACTCACTCACTCACTCACTCACTCACTCACTCACTCACTCGCGCACTCGCTCGCTCGATCGGTCACGTTCTTAACCACTCGGCTCTTCGTCATTTAGGGTAAACACCTTTGACAAATCCCATAGAGGGTTTTTATTTCACCTGCGATTCATTGGATGTAACACGGCATTCTTGAATAAGTCCACTGCATTGACATTAGCGTAATACTCGCAGCGTGCACACTTCACGTTCACGTTAAAATCAATGCTTTTATATCAATGAGAGAGTTATTTTGGCAGTGCAACGAGGCTCCAATCCCTATTACTATCTACCCTAATGGGATAGTGGAACTTCAACATGGTTTATAATTGGCATTCCACAAGATATAAAAATTGAAGACATTAAAGTCATCAACTAAAACGTTGTTTGTCCGTACATGACGGCGTCTAGACCAGTGCTTCTTAAACTATTTCAGTGGCATTCAGCCTCTAGTCTTTGTCACAAAATTTCATTCACCAGCGACTAAATTTGCTTATGTTTTTCGCCTATTTTCATTCACCCCAAAATAATTTCATTCACCTTTTGGTGAATTATTCACCAGATTAAGGAGCACTGGTTGAGACGAGTGGCCGGGAGAGGTTTGTTTACAGAGGAGAAAGAATCTGCTGTTGCGACTTACTGCTACAGTGCTTATTGCTAGTAGGGGTGGCGACGGAGATGGCAGGAGGAAAGGACAATGGCAGTGAACTTGGGGGGAAACGTCAATGTCTCGCCATGGAACCATCTCTGAAAACAATTACAGTTGCTAGTTATTTGTAGCACGGCGTTCGCCGCGGTAGCTCACGAAACAACCAGCTGTATGAAGGGCTGATTTATATGTGCGTACGATATATTACAATGCATCAATACATCCTAATGTATAACAATCTGGGAGTGTTACTGTTAATACCGACCACTTGTTGTAGGGAAGTTACTTTTAGTACTTGCCACTAGCTGTAGTTCACGTGCAACTGAAACATGCTCACGTAAAAGCATGTTATATTCAGCGGTCATGCTTAATGAACATCTTGCCACAGTCTATATTAGGCGCCGTATATAGAAATTGCTTTGATACCTATGCGATTTAAATGCCTTCACTTTCTGTGCCGAGAAGACCTTCTGATTGTCGCCCCACTACATTGCCGTATACGCCGCATCAGCGTAGAGCTTCGGTTATCTTGTTAACCTTACCTATTCAGAGAAAAAACGACCGCAATAATCCAACTTCGAGTTTTTTGCCTTTCCTCACAATTTCGGTAACTATCCCTCGTTGATATAACGGTCGTCGTTTGTACAGGTTTCTGCATATAGTATGTAGAGAATAGCACTAATTGGAAGGTTCCAACTAATCAATATTCAGTTTAAGCCCGACCAACCGAATGACCGAGCGTAAACAAAATGTCTCAAGCAGATGGCGTTGCTAGCAGCGACTTTTAGTGATAAAAAAATTCTCCCGTGCGTAACCAAATATAGTATGAGCAAAGAATTAAATAAGACGGTGCAGCGTGAACGAACATATAGACATGTTGTTCAGCGTTATTCATAGAATGTAAAGGTCAGCTTCGTCATGGGATTTTCCTTTCATAACATTGTCATATCTTATCAATATAAAATCGTGTTGTTATTGCACGGTGCTGTCTTTGGCGTGCACGTGTAAGTAGTTCTCCTCGCTGTTACGTCTTAAGTGCATTTTATTGCCACGCTCCGACTTTTAGCCAATTATACGCGAAATGAATATTTCAGCAAGAAATGGCCTATTTCGTTATTAAGGTTTGCGTTGCGAATTGCTAACCGTAATACGTAATACGTAATACGTAATAGGTAATAGGTAATGCGTGTTGCAGATGTGTACAGCCTTGCACCAGCCGAACAATCGACTTACTGTGATGGCATGGTGACGAAAATTGCCTTTGTCACGTTACACGCGGCCTGACAGTTATAGTATAGCTGGACCGTCTGTGTTGTAAGGGGTTTCCTCTTCTTCCTCCTCCTATCAATTCTCTTTCTCGTCCTCCTCCTTCTCCCCATCCTCTTTTTCATATTCATTCTCCTCCTCGTCCCCGTATTCATTCTTCTTCTTCTTGGTCTTTTTTCTTCGTTTTCGTCGTCGTATGCTCTTCTTCTTCTCCTGTTTTTCCTCCTCCCTCTCCTCCTCCTCCTCCTCCTCCTCCTCTCCTTATTCCTCCTCCTTATTGCTCTCCTCGTTCTCCTCGTTATTCTTCGTTCTATCCTCCTCCCTTTGCTCGTCTTCCCCATTTGCCTTCTCGACAGACAGAGGCAGGCATGTTGACCTCCATGCTTTTCACTCTGCGAGTAGATGTGGTTGAAGTACCTTTGTCACGGGTCTGTGTGCATTGAAAGTGATGAGGATATGACATTATTGCGCCACCCGTGTCGCTAAGCCAAGAGCTTCTTGCTGCTGCATACTTACCATGCTACCAACGACCGTGCACCGGCGCTCAGCATTGCGGCAGAACATGCGTCAAGATCGACTACGTTGAATAGAAAACTGGGTCATATTCGTGCGAACCTCGGTAATTGTGCCACGAGCTGCATCAGCCGGCATGATATGGCACATTGCCGCGCGCGTGCAAGAAGAGTTGCCATCCGCGAGCTGAGACCATACCGCGTCTACCACTACCGTCACGAAGTAGTAGTAGTAGTAGTAGTAGTAGTAGTTGTTGTTGTTGTTGTTGTTGTTGTTGTTGTTGTTGATGATGATGATGATGATGATGATGATGATAATGATGATGATAAAGAGGATGATGATGATGATGATGATGATGATGATGATGATGATGATGATGACGATGATGATGATGATGATGACGACGACGACGACGGCGATGATGATGATGATGATGATGATGATGATGATGATGATGATGATGATGATGATAATGATGATGATAAAGAGGATGATGATGATGATGATGATGATGATGATGACGATGATGATGATGATGATGATGATGATGATGACGACGACGACGACGGCGGCGATAGTAATAATGATGAGTAAAAGCTGAGACCAGGGCATCACATGTTCAATACCAGGACGAATAGAAAGAATCCGCAGAAGCCCGTGTGTGCCCTGTGTCTCAGCCGAAGAGCTTCGTTACTTACACGGCGCTGACTTTAAAAAAACAATAAGTTGCAGATGGCGATCGGTGCGTATCGATTCCGGGCGGAAAGATCAAACGATGGGATCCTCATGCGTCAATGTTGGGATTGGGAAATGTATGAGTGCATGTCGTTGTGCACACGTGTTTTTACGCACACACGCCCGCTCACCAGACTTGCACGCACATATACGAGCACGCACATACACGTGTATGTGTACGGAATGGATAGTAAGAAAATAGTGATATTGACCGACCGTAAGAGAAAGAGAGACGGAGGGAGGGGGTTTATAGAATGATCGAGAGACCGAGCAAGAGACAGAGAGCAAGAGAGAGAGAGAGAGAGAGAGAGAGAGAGAGAGAGAGAGAGAGAGAGAGAGAAAGTGTATGTTCTTGGGAGGAAGGGACTTATCTGTGCACACGGACGCCTGAATGTCACAGACGGACGGCTAACGAGACAAATAACAAGCTATATAGCTGTCGCTGCATGCGATTTATGTCAGCGACGACAGTGAGCGGCGGAGGGTGCATCGTTACGCCGTAAGCATTGACCGACGACATACTCCTACTCGGGCACATCCTCTTCACATATGTCAGCTTAGTTAGAAATGTCCGATCAGCGATCGGTAATGAAACACTGTTTGAATCTCCGTGACAATAGCAATGGCATATCATTATCGATTATACTTCGTATGTATAGTTAGAAACGTTGACTGTATCACCTGCAGGCTATTCTCTTTATTCGCTATCTAATAATCTATAGGTGCACAACAGAGTAATGCGTTGGCATATAATGTAAAGTTGAATAAATTGTGCATATATTCGCATAGGCCCGCTGTCGAGCGGGTACAAATGTTAAAGGTCGGCATGCGAGCCCTTGCGGTGACAATCGTTGTATGGTAATGTAAAGGAAATATACAGAACGCAACATTTGCTATCACCCCCCACACTTCTTTCCGTTGTTCAACTAGTGTTTTAATTTACGTCAAAAACGCTGTTTTCTCCGGTCATAATTTGAGAAGCCCTGTTTCGCAAAATTGTGACTTCTTCCTTTGCTAATTAAAAGTTTTAATAATGAGACCGAGGGCAAGGACACGCTGCCGTAATTCGAGGATCTCATTATCTGCTGCTTTTTTCGCCGTGCGTGGCTACGCGTCTACCGCAGGAAACTCGGGAATTGCCACAAAATGAGATAAATACGCGTCATTACAGAAAATGAATGTGTTTTTGAGCCATGGGAACATTAGACACTGCTGCCGGATTGCTATTTCGCTGAACAGATGTGTCATCTTTTCCCGGTATTAATGAAACCTGTAATTTGTTGAAGAGCCCTAACGCAGAAACAGGTTTTCATTACCGGCAGTAACATCGTCTTATGAAGGAAGAAGCCAAAAATCAGCAGATGTGCCTACATGTCTATCATCAGCATCATTAGAAGCATCATACTAGATCAAGTAGACTCCGTGTGTGCACGTGCCTGTTTGCGTGCGTGTGCGCGTCTGTACGTGCATGAGTGTCTGGGTGTGTAACTTTCTCTATCTCTGTGTATGTGTGTGTGTGTGTGTGTGTGTGTGTGTGTGTGTGTGTGTGTGTGTGTGTGCG
>NW_014577147.1:320378-325396 GCF_000485595.1 Priapulus caudatus | reverse complement strand
ACACACACACACACACACACACACACACACACACACACAAACACACAAACACACACACCCAAACACACACACACACGCACGTACGTACGTACGTGCGTGCGTGCGTGCGTGCGTACATGCATGCATGCAGGCAGGCAGGCAGGCAGGCAAAGAGGCAGCCAGCAGCCCGCCAGCCAGACAGACAGACAGACAGACAGACAGACAGACAGGCAGGCAGGCGGGCAGACAGACAGACAGACAGACAGACAGACAGAGAAGCAGACAGACAGACAGACAGACAGAGAACCAGACAGACAGACAGATAGAGACAGAGACAAAGATGGAGACAGAGACAGAGGCAGAAACAGAGACAGAGACAGAGGCAGAAACAGAGACAGAGACAGAGATATCGACAGAGACAGAGACAGAGATATCGACAGAGACAGAGACAGAGACAGAGACATGGTTAGAGACAGATACGTAGACAGAGCAGAGATAGAAACAGAGACACAGACAATGGCAGAGACAGAGACAGAGACAGAGACAGAGACAGAGAGGCACACAGAGAGAAAAACAGGGTCAGAGACAGAGACAGAGACAGAGACAGAAACAGAGACAGAGCCAAAACAGAGACAGAGACAGAAACAGCGACAGCGACAGAGACAGAGACAGAGACACAGACAGAGCCAGAGACAGGGACAGGGACAGTGACAGTGACAGAGACAGTGACAGAGACAGTGACAGAGACAGAGACAGAGACAGAGACAGGGACAGAGACAGTGACAGTGCCATATACGGAGACAGAAAAAGAGACAGCGACAGAGACAGAGACTGAGACAGAGGCCGAAACAGAGACAGAGACAGGCACATAGAGAGAGAGAGAGAGAGAGAGAGAGAGAGAGCGAGAGAAAGAGAGAGAGAGAGAGCGCGCAAGAGAGAGAGAGAGAGAGAGAGCGAGAGAAGGGGAGAGAGAGGAAGATAGCAAAAGGGATGTAGAGAGCTGAATAGGGAGAGAAATGACACGAGAGAGGGCAATGTTGGGGACGATAGGCAGGGAGGGATACGGTACCTATATCTCTCGTGAGTAGTTGCATTTTTGCTGCGTGCGGTACATTCAGATTGCGTTTGGATTATATAGGCTTCTCGATCTCGTATGGAAGTGTACGTTGACGCCGCGTCACACATTTGCGCGTACACGGAACGAGGAAACGTTTCCCATCCCGTGGGTTAAGACGGCCGGCTGTTATGGAAATCTTTGCGAACCGCTCCTGCGCGAGCGCTCATTTCTTTCGGAAGTTACGTCGGATGCGCAATGCGGAGAATGCATGGATTCTGGGGATGAGAGATGCTGAGGACGATTGGTGCCTGGGGATCAGCAATACTGAGCGATGAGGGGATGCTGTCGATGAGGATGCAGAGTTTGATAGGATTCTGGCGATGGGGGATACTGAAGCTGGTGGAATTATGCGGATGAGTTATGCGAGCGACTCGGCCCGTCACGAACGGGACGTAAAACTAGGCTTAGTACGATTGACGTGAAACTGGGCACGGCGAGTGCTAGAATAATCCAGTCATATACAAACGACTGACGACGAACTGATACATAAAACAGCGCGCCTGCCATGTGGCCCTCAGCTCCCATCTTTTTTCTTCTCTTACGACGCTAATCACTGACGTCTGCGTCGTGAAGACGAACTGTTATCGCCTGAAAAAAAACGGCAGGATCACTCGGATGGCTTCGGTAATTTGAGTTCTTCGAATGTTATAACTATGGTTTTTTCGCGCACGGCGTGCGTGAGAAGGCCACTTATGCCTCACCGCGTGACAAAAATTTCTGCTGCTTCCGCGTACGCAGGTGCGTGCGTGCGTGCGTGAGTGAGTGAGTGAGTGAGTGAGTGAAGTGAGTGAGTGAGTGAGTGAGTGAGTGAGTGAGTGAGTGAGTGAGTGAGTGAGTGAGTTGAGTGAGTGAGTGAGTGAGTGAGTGAGTGAGTGAGTGCAGTGAGTGAGTGAGTAAGTGAGTAAATGTGTGTGCGTGAGAGAGATAGATAGAGAGAGAGAGAGAGAGAGTGAGTGAGTGAGTGAGTTGAGTATGAGTGAGTGAGTGAGTGAGTGAGTGAGTGAGTGAGTGAGTGATAGTGGTGACGTGAAGTGGTGAGTGAGTGAGTGAGTGAGTGAGTGAGTGAGTGAGTGAGTGAGTGAGTGAGTGAGTGAGTGAGTGAATGAGTGAGTGAGTGAGTGAGTGTGTATTGTGTGTGTGTAGGTGCATTTATGTGGTAATGCTTGCGTGCGTGCGTGCATCGCTGAGAACATTAGAATATGTGAATGGGTGGGAGAGGTACGTAATTTAAATACGGGAAAATGTTGAATGTAAAAGGAAACATGTTCTTTCGACAATTTCTATATCTAGCAAACGAATTTCGAAAAACAGGGCGTATCGTTATATATATTCATGTCGAGTCATTTAGAGTTCACTACATGAACTGTACATTAAACAGCTTATTATCCCGTTGTGCTTACAACGATTGATGACATTGATCAAAAATTGATGCAAATCTAAATGGAAATGCTTAGACCTCTCATTTCAGCAAAACCTTATTTTTGCGCAGCATCGAAAACGCATTATATTCTATGACCCACATCGTAATGTATTTTGATTTTAACATTGTGACCGTTTTCACCCATTCCTGCTAGCGGTCTCTCTGCAGATACGCTCCTAAACATTTTAGAAGTCTATTAAACACATTCCCGAATGCATCCTCTGCGCGAATCGGATTTCTAAATGATAATTATGATGATGAGTCTCGGAGCGCCATCGACAGTTAACAGGGAAACCAAAACCGATTCTCTGAGGTCATCATGTTTAAATAAGTGCTTGTTGCCATGCCGCCGCGATGCCGTGCTGTCGGGGCGCATGTAGACTGTGTAAACGAAGACAGATATACGCTCGCGTGTTGTGCGTCCAGATTCGCCTCCGTTAATGGTATTTCACTTTTTACTGTAAATCATAAATTTTGGGAAAAAATATTTGCTCCGCGATGTAGGAGTGCTATAATGAAACAACGATCTACGGTACGCCGCTCACCGAGGACTTCGTGTATACGCCGAAGTTTATGCGCATTTGTGTGGTAGTGCGATCGCACATGCGTACATGGCTGCGTCCATGAGAATAATTATGTGAATGAGTGGAAGATGTACGTAACTTAAATACGGGAAATGTTGAATGTAAGAAGGAACAGGACGAGGCGCGAAACAACGCCGCACGTTTTCGCTGTCTGACAGCGGGGCCGGGGGAGGGGCTTCACGGGATGTGTAGATGAAGCTGTATGTGAGACATCGCAGCACCAGCGGCGCGGCGGCAGCAGCAGCAGCAGCAGCAGCAGCACCAGCGGCGCAGCAGCAGCAGCAGCAGCAGCAGCAGCAGCAGCAGCAAAGGCGGCGGGGTTGTAGATGTATGTTTGTCGGTACCGCACTGCCACGGGTCTCGATTCCTGTCGACGGCGACATGGTGAACGCATGTCGCATGACGCTAGAGCCGACGCCGACTCCTACAGTGACTGAATTGTGTGCGACGCTGACGCAGGCTGCATCGCGCCCGACGCTGTCGCTGATGTTGACTCTGCCTGCCTGTCGCGCAAAGCTGACGCATGCCACATGTAACTGGATTTCACACGACGGTGACGCTGGCTTCATCTTACCCTTGGCTGATAGTAGCTACATGCACGAAACTGGATTACATTATATATGCTCTGTTCGTACCCAGTGCTCGGAAATAAAATTAAAATTAACATACTAATATTTCCTATTCATAAAATAATAATGGAAAAATGTTGCATTTGAACGAATGTGTCTATAGCGGACGACATGCAAACATTCATGTAGGTATAGGTAGCTAACAGCCCTGGCGTTACGGTATCGCGTGTTGGTGTATGTTAATGCATATATATATATAGAGAGCTGAATAGGGAGAGAAATGACACGAGAGAGGGCAATAGTTGGGGACGTATAGGCAGGGAGGGATACGGTACCTATATCTACTCGTGAGTAGTTGCATTTTTGCTGCGTGCGGTACATTCAGATTGCGTTTGGGATTATATAGGCTTCTCGATCTCGTATTGGAAGTGTACGTTGACGCCGGCGTCACATTTGCGCGTACACGGAACCGAGGAAACTGTTTCACATCCCGTGGGTTAAGACGCCGGCTGTTATGGAAATCTTTGCGAACCGCTCTCTGCGCGAGCGCTCATTTCTTTCGGAAGTTACGTCGGGATGCGCAATGCGGAGAATGATGGGATTCTGGGGGATGAGAGATGCTGAGGACGATTGGATGCCTGGGGATCAGCAATACTGAGGATGAGGGGGATGCTGTCGATGAGGGATGCAGAGTTTGATAGGATTCTGGCGATGGGGGATACTGAAGCTGGTGGAATTATGCGGATGAGTTATGCCGAGGCGACTCGGCCCGGCACGACGGGACGTAAAACTAGGCTTAGTACGATTGACGTGAAACTGGGCACGGCGAGTGCTAGAATAATCAGCTCATATACAAACGACTGACTGACGAACTGATACATAAAACAGCGCGCTGCCGATGGCCCTCAGCTCCCATCTTTTTTTCTTCTCTTACGACGCTAATCACTGACGTCTGCGTGTGAAGACGAACTGGTTATCGCTGAAAAAAAAACGGCAGGATTCACTCGGATGGCTTCGGTAATTTGAGTTCTTCGAATGTTATAACTATGGTTTTTTCGCGCACGGCGTGCGTGAGAAGGCCACTTATGCCTACGCGTGACAACAAATTTCTGCTGCTTCCGCGTACGCGTGCGTGCGTGCGTGCGTGAGTGAGTGAGTGAGTGAGTGAGTGAGTGAGTGAGTGAGTGAGTGAGTGAGTGAGTGAGTGCGTGCGTGCGTGAGTGAGTGAGTGAGTGAGTGAGTGAGTGAGTGAGTGAGTGAGTGAGTGAGTGAGTGAGTGAGTGAGTGAGTGAGTGAGTGAGTGAGTGAGTGAGTGAGTGAGTGAGTGAGTGAGTGAGTGAGTGAGTGAG
>NW_014577147.1:316230-318477 GCF_000485595.1 Priapulus caudatus | reverse complement strand
CCTCTCTCTCTCTCTTTCACTCTCCCCTCTCTCTCTCTCTCTCTCTCTCTCTCTCTCTCTTTCTCTCTCTCCCTCTCTCTCTCTTTTATTCTCTCTCTCGCTCGCCAGCGTTCTATCTACTTATCGATCGCACGCTTTGTTCCGCCGCGCTCTCTCGCTCTTTTTTCTTTCCCGTGTACCTCTCTTTCGCTCTCCTCCATTTCTCATTCTCCTTCCCCTTCGCTGCCCTCCGCTTCTTTTCGCGCACTCTCTCTTTCCCTCTTCCTCTCTCTCTCTCTCTTTCCATTTCTCCTATTCTCGCTTGCCCCGCTCCCACTCTCTCTCTCCCCCGCTCTTTCCCTATCTACTTACCTTCCGTTGTTCTCGCGAGCGCTGTCTCTCTACCTTCCCTTTCCTTCTCACAGTCTACCCGTCTTTCTCTCTCTTTCTCTCTGTCATGCACCCTCCCTCACTTTTTTTTCTTCACTTTCTCTCTCGTTTTCTCTATTCCCCCTCTCTCCCTCTCTCCCGCCACTCTTTTTTTTCTTCCATCTGTCTTGCTCTCCCTATATCTCTCCTTATATCTGAGCAGACGTTGAATATGTCCGACTCACGCGCCGGAACCCCTCTAGCTGCACGGCAAAGTCACTCCTCCGCTGATTGTCAGTAACCCCGCGGCTGCGCGACTTCGGCGCGGTGCACCAAAGACACGCACTGTGTTCATTACGGATGCAGAGGCCGTTACCAGAGTATAGCGCACGCACGCACGCACGCACGCACTGGCGCACTAGCGCTGCGTGGCTTCATAGCTAGAGGTGTGTCCCCGTGGCGGAATCTCTGCGTGTATCGACCGCCGGCGTATATATGACGCCTCGACATATCTCTCTACTGGTCGCAAATTATACAGCCGGCTTTGAGAAAATCGGCGAGCGCTTTCGGCCACAGCCTCGCCGGCCTACACGGCAAATACGCCGTTTCCGTAATCCGTCGGATCTGAGAATCTTGCGCGGCGGTTGTTGCGTGCTGCGAGTTTTCTCGCAGCTGTGCATTCTGACTCTGCGGCGCTGCCGAGTTCCGATAAAGCACGAAAACGGAATAAAGAGTGTGCCCGGCATTCTGCAATTCTGCTGAGGGGTGTAATTGTTATTATATTGCACGCCCTCTTCGTTATAGCTCACTATATATCGCTTGATAAAGCTCTCCTCCCGTTCGCGCCTTCTGTACGCGTCATTCCCTAGCTTGTCTTTTTATATTTCCATCCACTTCTAGATGGGCAAATAGACGCGGTAGTGTACCGTTGCTGTTCATATACGCGCCAGCCTGTGCCCGACATTTATGCTTATCACACTGACATTACTGAAGTGATGTGAAGCCCGGCGCACACGTGAGTTATTTTACTCAAGTAAAATGACGCATGAGTCAAATTACTCTACGAAAATCCGGCGCACACGTGAGTAAAATGACGCATGCGTCAAATTACTCAACGAAAATCCGCCGCACACGTGAGTAAAATGACGCATGCGTCAAATTACTCAACGAAAATCCGCCGCACACGTGAGTAAAATGACTCATGCGTCATTTTACTTGAGTAAAATAACTCACGTGTGCGCCGGGCTTTAGGCTGCGTATAACCAAAAGCTCATAATAGAGCTCTCTATTATGGCAGATGGGGTCGTTGTCGTATCAGGTACTACAGATATGTACCCGAGGTAGTTTTAGGTTGTTTAGTGTTATGTTTATATTTTTATATGAGGTATGTTCAGGGTTCGGGTTCAGGTTAGGGCTAGGGTTAGGGTTAGGGTTAGGGTTAGGGTACACTTCTGCAGTACAAGTCTGGTACACTTTGTGTATATATATATGTACCTCGGGTACATATCTGTAGTACCTGATACGACAACGACCCCTTCAGCTCTATTATGAGCTCTTGGTATAACTGTACGAATTTACGTTCACTCGCGCGTATGCATGCGCGCACTGAAACGCACGCCTATATGCTCACAAGTGTCCGTGCAAGTACACGCGAACGTGCTCGTGCAACATGCGTGCAGGTACAGCTGTCCGCGGACGTATACGCAGTCGTGCACGTACACGCGTGCGTTCACGTACACGCGTACGTGATTCAACGTATACCACACGTGCGCCAAAGTACACGCGAGCGTCCATGTACACTCGTGCGCGCGCGTATACACACACATACACACACACACACACACACACACACACACACACACACACACACACACACACACACACACACACACACACACA
>NW_014577147.1:284268-316220 GCF_000485595.1 Priapulus caudatus | reverse complement strand
GCTCACAAAGACGCGCGCGCGTATACACACACACACACACACACACACACACACACACACACACACACACACACACACACACACACACACACACGTACACACACTCACGCACGCACGCACACACAGTCACACACACTGAGAAACCGTGCACGAGTGCATGTATGTGAACTGCACCTGTGGTGCATATTATATGCAGGGTGCAGGTACCTGTAGACACTGGCTTGTATTTGCACGCATGCGTGAGCGACCTCGACGTGATGCGGCCATGATGCCGAGGCTCGCCGAAGATTGACACTTTGTGTCTTCCAATCACAGCCTACGCCGCACCTCTGTTTGATATTTTTATAGGTGGAGACCCATAACAGCATGGAATCGCCGATCTCAGGAACTAGGGCATTCTGCTAAGCTAGAACGGTTTCCAACAATAGAGTTTGGCACAAAAACGAAAATAACACGCTGTTTAGCGTACTGCCCTACGTCCTTCTGTTGAATTTTCGCATCACCGTAATCGGAATAAGCCCCGCCTTCTTCGTTGATGGGCATGAATGGGGCGTGACCGACGTTACCGGTTCCTGTACCTACCGTTTTTCGCCGGCCTATTTACTTTTCGTAAATAATGAAATGACCGGCCGATGCATTTCGCATCGAAGAGGAAAATTTGAACGAGTGCGTCATTCATTGAACATTTTTTTATCAAAATACAGCCAATCTTTACATGCCACAGCGCCATCTCTTGGATGTTTTATAAGTAAATATGGGGATTTTCAATAAAATAATGCGTTTTTAATGTATTTGCCACGATTTACGTATAGAAACTATATGTTATTTTTACTGATTTCTCCGTATCTTTTCTTGGAATTTTCATCGTCTTTCAATGCCTTTTCGTAGATTTTTCTGCGTTTTCTGCGAGATTATTATTCTGCGCAGGCACTCATTTTAGAAATCCTCTAACATTTTTACTTCTTCCTTAGTTAAGTTAGTCTATGTTTCACTGTTATTTACGAAGGAAGGTAAAACTGTGCATTCGTATAATTTCATTCTTGCTTCTGTAGTATGATTTCCATAATTTTGCTCTTCTGCCCATGATAATAATATTATTTCGCTCATCATGAAACGGCTCATCATCAACATTTTTTAGTTCGGACTCTTATCATAACGTTATAACCTCCTATATCATTAATTAAATCCCCTAGGTATGAATATTTGGTGCATTTTTTATTACTTGGTTGCCTATTAGCTTGGTTGTCTATTGCCTTGGTTGCCTTGGTCTCCTTCTCTATCCTTTCTTTATTTGTGAATTTTATAACCATTGTATTTGTTTTGTTTATATTAAATTCTAATCTTTTTGATTCAGCTAATCTGGAGCATGACTGAGCGATTTTTGTTACTGTTTCATAATCTCCAACTCCTAGAATATCGTCCATATATAATCATTGTCATCTTCTAAAACTACAGACTATCCGCTGACCGCAGTGGAGACGTGCGCCGGGCCTCGAATTTGGCGCACGTCTCCACTGCGGACAGCGCTTCATACTTGAACATTCCCGCGGTCGCGTGCGCATATCCCGCGGAACTGCGCGTCTCATCCGCGCGCAGCGCTTAAGATCAACAGCAAAGCTGTGCCACGCAATCTTGTATCATGTCTCTCTGGTTGCTGCCATTCTGACTCATGTGTTTGTGGCCGAGTCTAAGGCTGTGCTCGCGCACAGATATTATACCATGAATCTGCTCCAAGGTATATTTCGTCTATAGTTTTACGGCCATACATGGTTTGTTTCCTTAGCCTTAGCCTGACTCTTAGTGTTGTTATTGCATTATTCGGTGAGCTGTAGTTGTGAGTGACATGAGTGATCTGTTGAACAGCTGGGCAGGCACAGCCCTTTTTCCGCCGGGGAAAATATCAGTAATTCGTCGAAGAATGACCTGACCATCTTTGATTATATAATGACACTGAAATGTAAAACGTGATTTACATTACAGATTTTCGTGTTACGAGCGTTTTATTCTGCAACGCATTACTTCCGATGTAAGGCGTGCAATTATTGTACCTCATTTTATCTATCTACATCACATAATGTCTAATATTTTGTTATATTTTTGTGTGTGCTCTTTTTCCGGCCTCTTTGGGGCCCTGCTTAAATTTCATTTTCGTTTCCTATGCACTCTTTTCAGTTCCTATGAGGTTTCTCCCTCCTTCCCTTTTTTCCTCTTTGTGGGTTCCCATTCTCTCTTATCCCCACTTCCATGCTTCTGATTTCTCCTATCTCGATAGTACTGTAATTTCATATACCATCAGCCAACTCCGTCTAATGTTTTTTCCCTCATGTTTTTTTTTCTCATGTTTATCATTCTTGTCACTCCCTTGCTCCCTCGAAGAGCTTTTACCTTATATTCCACTCTCTACGCATCCGTTGTAATATTTCGTGGCGTATTTCAGTCTCAGTATTCCTCCATCAAAATCTTCTCTTATCTGGACGTCGATGCTAAATCCTTTCCTTTTTGATATTCGCCTGTATTTGATTATTGTCCCTCCCGAATGTTATCGAATGCATCATTCGGGGTCTAACGTCACTGCCTTTGACATTTTCATGACAGTCACTTCTTAATATGCCTCTCACTGATTTCCTCATTATAATTCGCTTTCTTTATGTTGCCTAGAGTTACTCTTGTGTATATACGTTCCATTTTAAATACTCTATTGCAAGAGATGTTGACCATCACTCTTCATCAAAGATTATCGTATTAACAATTCACGCCCTAATCACATATCAGCACTCGGTATTCCCTGTCGATCTGCCCAAGTTATAATATGATTCTGTCTCGCTAGTCCCTCATATATATGTTTCTACACCTTTAAATCTCTTCGCTCTCGCAAATATCCGCATCCGATCCCCTTTCCCAAAAGTTACCTCATCAATTATTTAGACCCTGGCGCCGCCTGGCGCTGGCTGCGCGTAGGTCCGTAAAGCCGTGGCGCCGGGATACCTTACTGTTAGCACTCTACATAGACGTCAGAGCTACGCAAGTACAGCGCCCAGACTTAACATAGCTACCTATGGCAAGCGAAAAGATAGCCGTTAAAAATATGCGAGTGTGCGTGAGCGCACCCCCCGCCCATGTCGGGGTTTGGAGATTCGGGTTTTGCTAATACGCGCAAGTAACGTGTGCAGGGCTAATAACGTGATGGTCTAATAGTGATGCATCGGCTCCGAGAGGTCTCTAACTCTATTATAAGTCTATAAGCCGTTCCATTAAAGCTCGTATTCATCTTTATAATGAGTGCGTTCGTCTCCATCAAGATGCGGCGATGATCTGGCAGTCTCCTTGCGGCTGTAAATCTCTCCTGCATGGATTTAGCTGCGCGTACGCCCGCCTCCGCCGCTGCTCCACGGAGACGTCTTGCTTTTTTATATAGAATTTTGCTGAGAGTGTGTAATAAACCTGGATAAATGTAAATATCAGTGTTTCACAGATCAAGCATCACGTGCGTGTGTCAGGTATTTTCCTTGCCCGCGTGAACCGAGTATGCTATCCATGCACTGCGTGGAAGTACTGATATATTAGATTACCTGAGAGAAATAGAGACGCAGAGGGAGGGGTAATGGAAACGGGAAAAGTGGGAGAGAGATTAAGTGACAGCGATCGATAGATAGAGAGAGAGAGAGAAATAGTATGTGCATGTGCGTGCGTGCGCGCGCGTGTGTGCGTATGACCTCGATGGCTACACGCACGCACCCCCCTTTAACGCCAACGTTACACGCTAAACATTTACGTTATAGCTTAGAAGCCTAAGATATTGTCACAGCCGCTAACGGACGGCAGAACGAACACGGGGCTTACTAAACGTCGCTGAAGCATGCAAAGAACTCGAAGGAAAGATTGTCGAAAATGATTACGCGACAAAAAGCTTCGAGGATCGCGCGGGAGAGAGACTGTTCAAGCGCTGATTTCCCAAGGAGACTCGTATATTAATAAGCTTCTTTTTTGCGTGAGCGTGTGCCTCCAAGTGCTAGCCTAGTCTTCCCAGCTCTCTCCTCTATAGCTATCTATCTATCTATCTATCTATTTATCTATCTATCTATCTATCTATCTATCTATCTATCTATCTATCTATCTATCTATCTATCTATCTAGTCTATCTATCTATCTATCTATCTATCTATCCATCTATCTATCTATCTATCTATCTATCTATCTATCTATCTATCTATCTATCTATCTATCTATCTATCTACTACTATTATCTATCTATCTTATCTTTTACTATCTATCTATCTATCTATCTATCTATCTATCTATCTATCTATCTATCTATCTATCTATCTATCTATTATCTATCTATCTATCTATCTATCTATCTATCTATATATTACATATACCTATATATCTATGCTCTTCCATTCCTTCCATCCATCATCCTCCATCCTCCATCCATACATCCATCCATCCATCCTATCCATCCATCATCATCATCCATCCATTTCATCCCATCATCCAATCCAATCCATTCATCATCCATCCATTATTCCTTCCATCTTCCATCCACCATCCATTCCATTTCCACTAACCCATCCACTTCAATCCTCCATCCATCCATCCATCCATCACCATCCATCCATCCATCAATCCATCCATCTCATCATCCATCCATCCATCATCCATCCATCCAACCATCCATCCATCCATCCATCCATTCCATCCATCCATCCATCCATCCATCCTTCCATCTCCATCCATCCATCTATTCCATTTCCATCATCCACTCCATCATCCATCCATTCCATCATCCATCCATCCATCCATTCCATCCATTCATCCATCCATCATCCATCCATCCATCCATCCATCCATCTCCCAATCCATCCATGTCATCACGATCATCCATCCTCCATCCATCCTCCAGTCCATTCCATCCATTCATCCATCATCTCCACATCATCCATCCATCCATCATCCATCCATCCATCCGCATCCCATCCTCCATCCATCCATCCATCCAATCCATCCCAGTCATCCCATCCAGTCCATCTATCCGATCCATCCATCCATCATTCCATCCATCCATCCATTCCAACCATCCTCCATTCCATCCATCCATCCATCCATCCATCCATCCATCCACCATCTCATCCCTATCCCCATCCATCATCTATCTCCATCATCCAATCCATCCATCCATCATCCATCCTCCATCCACCATCCATCCATCCATCCATTCCATCATCCATCCATACCATCCACATCCATCCATCCATACCATCCATCCATCATCCGATCCATCCATCCCATCGCATCCCATCCATCCATCATCCTCGATCCATCCATCCAATCCACCCATACCATCCATCCATCCATCCATCTATATCCATCCTCCATTCGATCCATGCCATCCATTCATTCCATTTCATTCATTCCATCTATCCATACATCATCGCATACATCATTAATCCACCCACCCAATCCATCATCCATTCATCCATCCACTCCATCTATCTATCCATCCTCATCATTCCATCCTCCATCCATCCAATCCATCCATCCACCATCCATCATCCACTCCATCGCACTCTATTTCTACTCTATCTATCTATCCAATCATCCATCATCCGCCATATCCATCCACATCCATCCATCCATCCATCCATCCATTCCATCCATCCATCTTCTATCGCATCCATCCACCATCCATCCTCATTCCATCCAATCCGATCCATCATCATCCAATCCATCCCATCCATGCCATCCATCCATCCATCCATCCATCCATCATCATTCCACTCCATCCATTCCATTAATCCATCCATTATTACCATCCATTCTCATTTCTCCATCCTCATCCATCATCAGGCATCCATCAAATCATACCCACCGCAATCCATCATCATCATCTCCTCATATCCATCCATCATCATCAATCCATCATCCAGTCCATCCAACCATCCATCCATCCATCCCCATCCATCCATCCATTCCGTCCATCACTCGATCATATCTATCTATCCATCCGATCCATCCTCATCCATCCATCCATCTCATCCACGCAGTCCACTCCATCTCGTATCCATCCATCCCTCCTCCATCCATCCGTTCCATACGATCACATCATTCTATCAGTCCATCCATCATCCATCCATCCATCCATCCATCATCATCATCCATCCAATCCATCCATCATTCCATCTCCTTCCAATCCATCCATCCATCCATCCTATCCATTGCCATCCGATCCTCCATCCATCCATCATCCATCCATCATCATCCATCCATCCATCCATCCATCCATCCATCCATCCATCCATCCATCCGTCCATCAATCCATCCAACCATACATATATACATGCATATATCCATCTATATCCATATATATATCTAACATTTTTATTTGTTCTCCCCCTACTTTAGCTCTCTATCACTCTCTGCCTCCTTTTCCACGCAGGGGACGCTAGCTATCCATCTCCGCTCATGCACGACCGGCAGCGTTCAACGTGCAAGCCAGATTACAGTTTGCTTAAATTTAGTTTACGCAAACTTTTCCGCTAATGCCGAGCAATTTCATAAGGCATTACCTTGCTGGCAGAGCGATGCTAGCGCGCGCGTAGCCACTGGGCCGTGTCTACATCACGCGGACGTCCGTAATGATGATGCAAGGCATCTGTCCGGTCGTCGTCTGCGGATGCTAGCACGTTAATGACATTACATGGCGCGAAGGAGAGCAGAGCACAGACTCACCGTGTCTAACTGAAATGTTTGTGCGCAACTCTCTCTCTCTCTCTCTCTCTCGGTTCTTTTCTCTGTCTCTCTCTCGCTCGCTCGCTCTCTCTCTCTCTCTCGCTCTCGCTCGCGCTCTCTCTCGCTCTCCCTCCCTATCGCTCTCTCTCTCTCTCTCTCTTCCTGTTCGGTCGCTCCCTCGGTGTCTCGGCCTCTCCCTTTCCATCCCCCCTCTCTCTGTGTCTCTATCTATTTATATATTTATCTCTCTTATCTTCCCTCCGCACCGTCGTTCTTACTAGAAGCCTGCTTAAAGTTGGCTGTAGGCAGTGAATTCTCGCGACATGATGTTCCAAAGGGAGCACCTGCTGCATGTCCGCGGTCTACTCCTCCTATTTCCTTAATATTGATTCATGGTATTGTTATAAGATTTGGATTATTTTATCATTTGAACATCATTGTTTAAAGCAAACGGCTTTGGCTGTGTACATTTCTCTTTGAAGTTGACTGTATGGAAAATCGTACATTAATGGTAAATATTATTTCTCCCTGGACACGGCTCTTTGTTTAGATTTGTATGATTGATGCCAATAACTACATAAATCAGTTTTTTTTTAGATTTGGCGCGCTAGGGGGCCACCTTTATTTATACTCGACCATCTGCTCGATCAGCAAACGTCGTGGCCGCGACTGTATAATCAAAACTTGCGTGATCGTTACTGTAAACGCGTCAACCCCTATTTTAATAACGCGAGAGAGAGAGAGAGAGAGAGAGAGAGAGAGAGAGAGAGAGACGCCCCGTGAATTATTGTAGCTTCAAGTGTAAAGGGAGAGACATTAGGGTGAATAAAGCAGTATTGGTCGAGAATCAGTCTAGTAGATAGAGCACAACAATCGTGAGTGCCTACGTGTGTTTATGTGTGTGTATGTGTGTGAGGTGTATACGCGAATTCCCGGGCTTTCTATTTTCCCCGCGCGAGTGAGGCTAGCAGGCTGTATTTGCACTAATGATTATTTATTAAAATGCGCTTTTCAGTGACTTGACTCGTGGGCGGATTTATATTATCTGCAATTTAAATGAGCAGCATTATCTATTACTTTAAAACGAAAATTGGTGGGATATATAGAGAAGTTACCCGAACGCAGGTCTCACAGGGGAAGAGTAATGGTGCAAAGAGAAGTAAGAGGAAAGAAGTAACGGGAGGCGATGAGGGATAGCGAAAATAGAAATCAGTAAGACGTCCGTCATGGGGAATGGATTAGAGGAGATGGATGGAAAGTGGTGCCTCTTCTCACATATTCCTCATTTCTCTCCTCATACACCTATTCGTTATTCTTCTATCTCCTACTGCCTCTTTTAATCTCGGTTCCTTCTCCGTGTTTTCCTCCGTTTCGTTATTCTCTCTCTCTCTCTCTCTCTCTCTCTCTCTCTCTCTCTCTCTCTCTCTCTCTCTCTCTCTCTCTCTCTCTCTCTCTCTCTCTGATTCAATCTTTTATATTTCTATTTCCCTTTCTCCCCATTTACATCCGTCTCCTATACTTCCTTTCGCATATACTTCCTATCCCATTCTCTTTCCTGTAACACCATTTTTCATACTCGGTCTCAATGTTTTATACAAGGCTCTCGGAATTACGTACAAATCTCCTGCCGAGTTACACTCCGCCGTGCGTTACTAATCCGTTACTAATACTTTTTCTTTCTTACCTCGCTTCTTTGTCCATCCTACTTCGCCAACCAGACTGTCGCACACGTGCGTGTAGGACCCGATGCAGTCGCAATAAGTCTACGGATATGATGACGACTACCATCAAACCAGACTCCGTGAAATGATCATTGCTAGTGTATTACTGTATAACCACCAATAGCATGACAATCAGCGACGGTTACAGCACGGGCTGTTGTCGGAAGCATGGTGTTCGAGATTGTGATTGATGGGGGGACTGCGGAGTCCCGTACGCGCGCGTTCGCAGCCTATGCACTCCGCCTAACCACCGCAGCAACCCCGTCGAACATTCAGCAGCCACACCGGGCTGAGAAACCCCATATTGTCTTGTACTTACTCATCCTATATCGCCCCCGTCTTAATATAGCGCCTCATCGATACGAAATCAATAGAACAGCTGTGTGTGTAAGCACTTTCGTTTATCTATGTTGATGTAAATTAGTTTGCACTCGGCCGACGCTATTGATTCGCGAAGAGACAACGAATTGGTTTTGCGCTCGCCACTGAAATACCTAGATGAAGAATTTTGGATAAAGTACTAGCAAATCGCACAGCGTATATATAATGTGTGGTGGGTGCGTAAACGTACGTGCGAGCTAACGTGCGTGCTATATTTTTTTTTCTTGGCGATTTATGTACCTGTCAATTTGGGGTGAAACCTAATGATATCGTTGGGTCTTTCTATCTCTCTCTTTCTCTCGCGCTCTTTCTCTCTCTCTCTCTCTCTCTCTCTCTCTCTCTCTCTCTCCCTCTCCCTCCTGCGATCGTTCTTTAATTTTCTTTCTCGGATTCTCTCTCTCTCGCGCTCTCTCTCTCTCTCTCTCTCTCTCTCTCTCTCTCTCTCTCTCTCTCTCTGTATCTCTCTCTCTCTCGCATTCTCTTTGATTTCCGCTCTCTTATCCCCCATCCTCCACGCCTCACTTTGTACCTAACTCTCTCTTCGCGCACTATCTCTCGCTTTATCTCTCTCGCTCTCTTACTCTTTCTGCTAGTCATTCCATTCTTCTAATATTCTAGCATTCCAGTTCTTCCGATCTCGCGTGTCGTTCTTTCTCCCTTTCTCTCTCATTCCATTTTCATTTCCTTTCTTTCTTTCTCTTTTTCTTCTCTTTCCTGCCCTCGCTTTTCATCTCTCTATCTCGCCCATTCCAATCCTATACTATTTATCTATTACCTATTCTCCATTTTCAATACTTCCTCTTTTATCGCATATACACTCACTCTCATTCCTTCTACTTCACCACCTCATGCTCCATTTCGCTTCTCACTTTCTCTCCTTCTCTGTCGCTCGCCATCTCTTTCTCCGCAATCGCCTCATATTCCCTTTATTTTATACTTTCTCTTTCCCTTTGTTTCTCCTTCCTCATTTATTATTTCTCAATATTCTTTTCGCTTTCTCGCTCTCCCTTCCCGCGTCCCTACATCTTACTCACGGCCGCTCTAACGCGAGTATCATGTATATATATATACATGTGTTCTAGAAGCAGCCTACTCAACGTCCGTGTGTAAACACTCGTGTTTCTGTACACATGCACCTATCAAAACGTTGAAATTCGCGGAGACTTACTGAGTAGATTCGTTTCCAGAAGAGAGATAGTGAGTGGGTGTGGGTGTCTGTCAATCAAACGCACGACATCGCTCTCTCTAGCTTTGTTTGCACAAAATAACACGTGGATATACACGCGTCCATTGAAGTAGTGCGAAGTATAGTGCAGATAATGTAGTGTTTGCCTGTCTATTATTAATGATAAAGATATATACCTTTATCCGATCTATTTTGATCCATATAGTTTCTTGGTGCGGGTTTTTATTTTCGGCACAGTTCATTATGCATCGAAATTCGTCTAAAACCATTCAGCCCGGTGTAGGAAACTTTGCGTAAATGCAGAATAAATGGTTCGTTCTTGCTGCCGCGGCGAGGGAGATGGGGAGAGCAGGGAAGCCAAGGTCATCAATATGTACTAGGTGGCGGTTGCGGAAGGCTCTAATGGAACCGCTTGTCTGCATTCGATATTGCAGACATGTATAACAGGCAATGGATTTGTCTGTATCTAGCTTACACATATACTGTGTACTCTGTCCGTGTACAAGCTTCGTACATTGTAGTTGACACCGCACCGCAACACGTATCTTCTAGAAGCAACTACCGTGTCAATCATTGATTGATTCCCTCAGAAGGACGTAGGGAAAGTCCCGACGCCAGATTTTTCATAAACTCCTGCATGGTATACCGAAATAGAAAGACTTGATAGGGAGAAAGAGAGAGAGAGCCGAAAGAAAAGGGAAAGAGATGGAGGGGGAGACAGAGAGAGAGAGATAGAGAGCAAGAGAGAGAGAGGAGAGAGAGAGAGAGAGAGAGAGAGAGAGAAAGAGAGAGAGAGAGAGAGAGAGCGATAGAGATAGAGGCGGAAGAGAGCGAGAGGAAGCGAGAGAGAGAGAGGAGAGAGATGGGAGGGAGGGAGGGAGGGAAGGAGGAGGGAGGAGGGAGGAGGTAGGGAGGGAGGGAGGAGGAAGGAGGGAGGGGAGAGAGGAGGAGAGAGGAAAAGGAGGGAGGAGGAGTAGGAGGAGGAGAAAGGAAGAGGGAGGGAGGAGGGAGGATGTGGAGGAGAGAAGAAGAGGAGGGAGGGAGGGAGGAGGGAGGGAGGGAGGGGGAGGAGGGAGGGGAAGGGAGGGAGGAGGGAGGGAGGGAGAGGAGGGAGGGAGGGAGGAAGGTGAGGGAGGGAGGAGGGATGGAGGGAGGGAGGGAAGGGGCAGTTGGGAGGAGGATAGGGTAGAAGGTGTGAGCTGGAGCGAGCAAGAGAGTGCGGGAGAAAGAGTGAGAGCGAAAAGGGAGGGGCGAGGGAGAAAGAGACAGAGCAGAGGACAGACAGAGACAGAGACAGAGACAGAGATACAGAGACAGAGACAGGACTGAGACAGAGACAGAGACAGACGAAGGGCAGAGACAGACACAGAGACAGAGACAGACACAGACACAGAGACAGACAGAGGGTGGGAGCGACAAAGAGAGGGGGAGATGGACAGCTAGAGATGGAGAGAGAGGGGCGAAAGAAATAGATATATATATAGAGAGGGATAGACGTAACGAGAGCGCGGGCTAGAGAGAACAGGAGAGTGTGAGAGAGAAGGCGAGAGCGAGGGAGGGAGAGGGGGAGGGAGAGGTAGAGGGAGATGGCGAGGGAGAGGGAGAGGGAGAGGGAAAGAGAGAGGAGAGGGAGGAGGAGAGAGGGAAGGGAGAGGGAGAGGGGAGGGGAGAGGAGAGGGAAGAGCGGAAAGGGAGAGGGAGAGGGAGAGGAGAGGGAGAGGAGAGGAGAGAGGAGAGGGAGAGGAAGAGGAGAGGGAGAGGGAGAGGGAGGGGAGAGGGAGAGGGAGAGGAGAGGAGAGGGAGAGGGAGAGGAGAGGGAGAGGGGAGAGGGAGAGGGAGAGGGAGAGGGGAGAGGAGAGGGAGATATAGGACAATATAGAGAGGGAGAGGGAGACGGGCAGAGCGGAGAGGTAGAGGACGAGATATGACGATATAGGAAGGGACAGGGAAAGGAGAGGGAAGAGGAGGAGGGAGAGGGAGAGGAGAGGGAGAGGCGAGAGGAAGAGGAAGAGGGAAGAGGAAGAGGAAGAGGAAGAGGAAGAGGAAGAGTAAGAGTAAGAGGAAGAGGGAGAGGGAGAGGGAGAGGGGAGAGGGAGAGGGAGAGGGAGAGGAGAGGAGGGGAGAGGGAGAGGGAGAGGGAGAGAGAGGGAGAGGGAGAGAGAGAAGGAGGAGGAGGCGAGGGAGAGGAGAGGGAGAGGGAGAGGAGAGGAGAGGAGAGGGAGAGCGGAGAGGGAGAATGAGAAGGGAGGTGAGGGAGAGGAGGAGAAGGGGGAGAGGGAGAGGGAGAGGGAGAGGGGAGAGGAGAGGGAGGGGAGAGGGAGAGGGAGAGGGAGAGGAGAGGGAGAGGGAGAGGAGAGGGAGGAGGGAGGAGGGAGAGGGAGAGGGGGAGGAGGAGGGGAGAGGGAGAGGGAGGGGAGAGGGAGAGGGAGAGGGAGAGGGAGAGGGAGAGGGAGAGGGAGAGGGAGGAGGGAGAGGGAAGAGGAGAGGGAGAGGGAGAGGCGAGAGGGAGAGGGAGAGGGAGAGGGAGAGGGAGGGAGAGGGAGAGGGAGAGGGGAGGGAGAGGGGAGGGAGAGGGAGAGGGAGCAGGGGGAGGAGAGGGGGAGGGAGAGGAGGAGGAGAGGGAGGAGAGAGGGAGAGGGTGAGGGAGGAGGGAGAGGGAGAGGAGAGGGAGAGGAGAAGGGAGAGGAGAAGGAAGAGGAGAAGGGAGAGGAGAAGGGAGAGGGAGAGGGAGAGGGAAGAGGGAGAGGGAGAGGGAGAGGGAGAGGAGGAGGAGAGGAAGAGGGAGAGTGAGACGGGAGAGGGAGAGGGAGAGGGAGAGGCGAGAGGAGAGGGAAAGGGAGGGGAGAGGGAGAGGGAGAGGAGAGGAGAGGGAGAGGGAGAGGAGAGGAGAGGGAGAGGGAGAGGGAGAGGGAGAGGGAGAGGGAGAGCGAGAGGGAGAGGGAGAGGGAGAGGGAGAGGGAGAGGGAGAGGGAAGAGGGAGAGGGAGAAGGGAGAGGAGAAGAGAGGGAGAGGGAGAGGGAGAGGCGAGAGGAGAGGGAGAGGGAGAGGAGAGGGAGAAGGGAGAGGAGGAGAGAGGAGGGAGAGGGAGAGGGAGAAGGAGAGGGAGAGGGAGAGGAGAGGAGAGGGAGAGGCGAGAGGGAGAGGGAAAGGGAAAGGGAAAGGGGAGAGGCGCGAGGAGAGAAGAGGGAAGAGGGAAAGGGCAAAGGGAGGAGGGAGTGGAGAGAGAGACGGCAAGAGGAGAGGGAGACAGGAGCGAGAGGGAGAGGGAGAGGAGGAGGGAGAGGACGAGGGAGAGGAGAGGGAGAGGAGAGGGAGAGGGAGAGGGAGAGGAGAGGGAGAGGGGAGAGGGGAAGAGGGAGATAGGCGGAGAGTGGAGAGGGAGAGGGAGAGGGAGAGGAGAGGGAGAGCAGAGGGACGAGGGAGGGAGAGGGAGAGGGAGAGGGAGAGGAAAGGAAGGGAGAGGGAGAGGGAGAGGGAGAGGGAGAGGGAGAAGGAGAGGGAGAGGGAGAGGGAGAGGGTGAGGGAGAGGGAGAGGGAGAAGGCTGCGAGTCGCCTGACCTTACCGGATGCGCATCTATAATTATGTACTCACAACTTAATTGCGTTGTACAGACTTACATACTTATGTCAAATAGACATTGAAGACATTTTGTTCAGTTTCTGAACCGCAACTGACAGCGGCTTCTGCGACAACCCGTGTAGGAAACACAGAAGCAATGTGTGTAAAATAGCAGAAACCCGCAGCCGTTGTAAGGCTCATTGCTGCATGTCACCATGCGACATGTTACATGTTACATACACATACACACCAGCCGCATTGCTACCTTTCCCTTCTCGACTGTATAAAGACCTCAGATACACACAAGAGCATGGACAGAATACCATGACTGTGGGGAGGAATAAATTAGGCAGTGGTTAGACTAGAAGGAATAATGGCAGTCACGTTGCATATGAACGGTTCGAGAAAGGTTGGCACTGGTAATACAACGTTTGAACAGTGGTTCTAGATAGATGCTGGTTAGCGGATTGATGCTGGGTTGTATTTGTACAAAGTTCGATTAGTGGTTAGGCAGCTAGATGTTGATCACTAATTTGGTAGGAGCCGGTGAGTGGTTCCCAGAATTTGGACAGTAGTTGGATAGAAATTGGCATAGGAAATCGTCATATATGTTCACTGGGAGCATTCATACGTTTCCTTGAATCCTTACATTAACTATAAAATTCAGAAAATTAATGTTTTCTTTGACCATATATATCTGTTATATGATTCCTGTTTTATATGATTATTGCAGTTGCAGTTTTTCATTTCAGCGAGTAAATACTATAAATACATTATAGCGATGCCGCGTTCCCGTGTTGATAGTCTCTTGCGGTTTTGATATCTCGAGAAGGCAATGACGTTCACTGTATGTGGTGTATAGGTTCAGGGTGAAAGGACACAGCTTATTTTCGAATCTTATATGGAAAGGTCAAACGACAGACACCGAAAGCGAACATAAAACATGTTCAATAATACAGAAAGAACTGGGGTCCTGTGGTACTTAGGGCCCCAATAGAATGGCCAAATATTGATTTCTTTATGTTTTGACGTAATTCTGGAAAAGTCTCAGCTAACAACGTTTGAGCCTGTGGTAGATGTGAGAGACCAACATCTAAGTAAAAAAATTCACTGATGCGCATAAGAAACACTCATGTATATTTCATGCATTTTTGTATGACGGCTGGCAGGGTAGTCGTTAGCTCGCCAGCTGAGTGCATATATAGGCAGCAACTCGGACGACGCGTTTCCTCGTTGAAATGGGTCAGTGAAAAAGCGAAAACAATTGCATGCTTACCGCACATGCACACATCTATACCGATATGGCTATACTATAGGCATAATCAGCTTTTGACTGTTTACCATCATCGTTATGAAGCTGATGTATCGCAAATAAAGAGCAAGGATATGCAAATAGACGTCTCCTATGATTTCTCATCTGCTTTCTCGATGCACTAACGTTAACTAACGATGCACTTCGCCACTAACGTTAGTCGTTAAATATACGGAGCGAAAAAAGAGCGAGAGCAAAAAGTCTCTCCCTAATTGTGCGGCCGGCGGCCGTGGCTGTGATCCGCCGCGCGCCGCGCCGCCACGTACGTGTGTGACGTGATGTGCTGTGTAGTGTGTGTCGTGTGATGATTGCCGTGCAGTGTGTGTGTGTGTGTGTGTGTGTGTGTATGTGAGCGCGCGCGCGTGTGTGTGTGCGTGTGTGTGTGCGTGTACGTGCGCGCGTGTGTTTGATTGCACGTGCTTGGATATGTTTGTCTGTGCGTGCGGGCCTGTGTGTTTGTGCGTGCGTGCGCGCGTGTGTGTGTCTGTGTGCAGTCATGCAGGCCTGCATGCATACGAGTATCGCTTGCCATCGCTGACACTCGGGGGAAATTCGAGCGTGTGGCGCTGTAATTCGCTCACTAATCCTTTACAATCCCTCCCCATAGTTGATCCTCGTGGTCGCAAGTTTGCTAGTGATGGGGTGGATGCCAGTGATTGAGGAGGATGCTGGTGATCAGAGACGATGTTGGTGATGGGGAAGGTAACTGGTAATTGGGATGCTGGTAATGAAGAGGCTGCTCATCGTGAGGATGCTTGTTGATGGTTAAAGTGCTGCTGAGAGCGATGATGTTGGTGATGACGATGATGGTGATAGTGGAGCGGCTTGTGATATAGGAGGTGGTGATAGCGATACCAGCAATGGGAATATGCTTGTTATAAGGATGCGGGTGATTATGAGGATGCTATAGTGTTGTATAAGGATGTTCGTGAAGTGGTTGGTGTTCATGGTGAAGGTGGTGGTGATAGGAGAGGATGCTGATAATGATGTTGGGGATGATGAAGATATAGATAAGGAGGGTGCAGGTGGTGGTGAGAACGTTGGTCATGGCATGATGACTAGTAGCGATAATGTTGTATTTGTGATAAGAATAATGATCATAAAGATTCTGTTCATAGTAAATGTGGTGGTAATAGTGAATATGCTTATGGCAGTGAGGAATCTCGTGCACACCTCAATGACGATGCTGATAGTAATGGTAAACAAAACCCACCTACCTTGGCTGATTGACTGACTGTCTAGTATATGAGTCTTGTTGTCTAGCCATAATTAGATGTGTAAGGAGTTGCGCGCTGTACACTGTGTGTCAATTGTTGCCAAATCATGGCATACGAAGACCTAGCCTAGTATCGATGGTTGGTATGAAGCATTTCTGCTTCCCTTTCTAATGAATGAGACTGTCCTTTCAGGCTAGGTTGATGCGGCGTAATTGTCATCTAGACATTTCAGTTGCCATTTAATGGGCGACTGACAATTTGCTCAGTGCTAACATACGCGCAACAACGTAATTATAAAACAAAATAATGTTCCAGCTTGCACTAGGGTTTCTGACGTGGAAGCGAAATCAAAACTTTTCACTTGGTGGAAAATTATCTAGAATATATATATATATATATATATATATATATATATATATTGTCTTCCTTAGTCTGTCATTATCTGAATTAGCGAGTTCTTCTGTCTATTGGTCACGTGGTGTTTTAGGCATTCTCGGCTAAGAGAAGCGGGGGTGAAAATAAAATTATATACTATTAATTATTTGATTAAAGGACAATTGAAGTCCAATTTTATAACTTCTGTAACGTTTTTATACATATAAATACATTCAATAACGTATTCCATTTCAAATCCGGCGCCCGCGGTTCAAATCCGCAGTAAGAAACACATTAATATTAGTCTAGGTCATGTGACGTCACAGCCCCTCGTTGAAACACGCCATTATGTAAACATAGTGCGTGTGGTGTATTATAAGATAGAGACTGAAAGCGATAATTTCAATGATTCTAGTGATTACTCAGATGATGATGATATTTATAGTGATTTACCCGTTGGATATATGTTTGAGCCTGAATATACACGAGAAGAAATTGAGGAGAATCGTCTGAAAAAGCAACGCGAAGAGTCGGCACACACGTACTTCTCGAAAATCAGAACAGTCACAATTCATGGCGGAATGGAAGCTTCGGTACCAGATAGGACTGTAGACAAATACTGGTGTTCTTGTAGTGTTTGTGAATTAATGAGTACGGCACCTGAATGTATATGCTGTTCTCTCTCTCTCTCGCATTCTCTTTGATTTCCGCTCTCTTATCCCCCATCCTCCACGCCTCACTTTGTACCTAACTCTCTCTTCGCGCACCTATCTCTCGCTTTATCTCTCTCGCTCTCTTACTCTTTCTGCTAGTCATTCCATTCTTCAATATTCTAGCATTCCAGTTCTTCCGATCTCGGTGTCGTTCTTTCTCCCTTTCTCTCTCATTCCATTTTCATTTCCTTTCTTTCTTTCTCTTTTTCTTCTCTTTCCTGCCCTCGCTTTTCATCTCTATCTCGCCCATTCCAATTCCTATACCTATTTATCTATTACCTATTCTCCCATTTTCAATACTTCCTCTTTTATCGCATATACACTCACTCTCATTCCTTCTACTTCACCACCTCATGCTCCATTTCGCTTTCTCACTTTCTCTCCTTCTCTGTCGCTCGCCATCTCTTTCTCCGCAATCTCTCTCATATTCCCTTTATTTTATACTTTCTCTTTCCCTTTTGTTTCTCTTCCTCATTTATTCTTTCTCAATATTTTTTTCGCTTTCTCGCTCTCCTTCCCGCGTCCCTACATCTTACTCACTGTCGCTCTAACGGAGTATCATGTATATATACATGTGTTCTAGAAGCAGCCTACTCAACGTCCGTGTGTAAACACTCGTGTTTCTGTACACATGCACCTATCAAAACGTTGAAATTCGCGGAGACTTACTGAGTAGATTCGTTTCCAGAAGAGAGATAGTGAGTGGGTGTGGGTGTCTGTCAATCAAACGCACGACATCGCTCTCTAGCTTTGTTTGCACAAAATAACACGTGGATATACACGCGTCCATTGAAGTAGTGCGAAGTATAGTGCAGATAATGTAGTGTTTGCCTGTCTATTATTAATGATAAAGATATATACCTTTATCCGATCTATTTTTGATCCATATAGTTTCTTCGGGTGCGGGTTTTTATTTTCGCACAGGTTCATTATGCATCGAAATTCGTCTAAAACCATTCAGCCCGGTGTAGGAAACTTTGCGTAAATGCCAGAATAAATGGTTCGTTCTTGCTGCCGCGGCGAGGGAGATGGGGAGAGCAGGGGAAGCCAAGGTCATCCAATATGTACTAGGTGGCGGTTGCGGAAGGCTCTAATGGAACCGCTTGTCTGCATTCGATATTGCAGACATGTATACAGGCAATGGATTTGTCTGTATCTAGCTTACACATGTACTGTGTACTCTGTCCGTGTACAAGCTTCGTACATTGTAGTTGACACCGCACCGCAACACGTATCTTCTAGAAGCAACTACCGTGTCAATCATTGATTGATTCCCTCAGAAGGACGTAGGGAAAGTCCCGACGCCAGGATTTTTCATAACTCCTGCATGGTATACCGAAATAGAAAGACTGATAGGGAGAGAGAGAGAGAGAGACCGAAAGAAAGGGAAAGAGATGGAGGGGAAGACAGAGAGAGAGAGATAGAGAGCAAGAGAGAGAGAGAGAGAGAGAGAGAGAGAGAGGGAGAGAGAGGAAGAGAGAGAGAGAGAGGAGAGAGCGATAGAGATAGAGGCGGAAGAGAGCGAGAGGGAAGCGAGAGAGAGAGAGAGAGAGATGGAGGGGAGGGAGGGAGGGAAGGAAGGAGGGAGGGAGGGAGGGAGGTAGGGAGGGAGGAGGGAGGGAAGGAGGAGGGAAGAGAGGGAGAGAGGGGAGAGAGGGAAGAAGGGAGAAGGGAGAGAGGGAAGAGGGAGGAGGGAGGGACGGGAGGGAGGAGGGAGGGAGGGAGGGAGGGAGGCGAGGGAGGGAGGGCGAGAGGGAGGGAGGAGAGGAGGGAGGGAGGCTGAGGGAGGTGAGGGAGGGAGTGAAGGGAGGAAAGGGAGGGAGGAGGGAGGGATGGATGGAAGGGGGAGGGCATTGGGAGGAGGATAGAGGACAATAGAAGGCTGAGCTGGAGCGGGCAGAGAGTGCGGGAGAAGAGTGACGAGCGAAAAGGGAGGGCGAGGCGAAAAGAGAAGAGCAGAGACAGACAGAGGACAGAGACAGAGACAGAGACAAGAGACCAGAAGACAGAGACGCTGCAGACAGAAGACAGAGACGAGACAGAGGCAGAGACAGACACAGAGACAGAGACAGACACAAGACACAGAGACAGACAGAGGGTGGGAGCGACACAATAGAGAGGGGAGGAGATGAGAACAGCTAGACGAGTGCGAGAGAGAGGGTGCTGAAAGAAATAGATATATATATAGAGAGTGGGATAGACGTAACGAGGAGCGCGGCTAGAGAGAACAGGAGATGTGAGAGAGAGAGGCGAGAGCGAGGGTAGGGAGAGGGGGAGGGAGAGGTAGAGGGAGATGGCGATGGGAGAGGGGAGAGGAGAGGGAAACGAGAGGAGGAGAGAGGAGAGGGAAGAAAGACAAGGGAGAGGCAGGAGAGGGAGAGGGAGATGAGAGGAAGAGGAGAGGGAGAGGAGAGGGAGAGGAGAGGAGTAGAGGGAGAGAGAGAGGGAGAGAGAGAGAGGGAGAGGGAGAGAGGAGAAGGGAGGGGAGAGGGAGAGGGAGGAGGGAGAGGGAGAGGGAGAGGGAGAGGGAGAGGGAGACGGAGAGGGAGAAGGGAGAGGGAAGAGGGAGAGGGAGAGGAGGGGAGATATAGGACAATATAGAGAGGGAGAGGGAGAGGGCAGAGGGAGATTTGGTAGAGGGGAGACTATGACGATATAGAGAGGACAGGGAGAAGGAGAGGGGAGAGGGAGACAGGTGAGAGGAGGGAGAGGGAGAGAGGGAGAGGAAGCGGAAGAGGCAGAGGAAGAGGAAGAGGAAGAGCCGAAGAGGAAGAGTATAGAGTAAGAGGAAGAGGGAGAGGAGAAGGGAGAGGGAGAGGGTAGCAGGAGATGGGAGGAGAGGGAGGGAGACGGACGAGGGAGAGGAGGAGGGAGAGGGAGAGAGGAGAGAGAGAAGGGAGAGCGAGAGGGAGGGAGGGAGAGGGAGAGAGAGGAAGGGAGAGGGAGGGGAGAGGGAGAGGCGAGAGGGAAGCGTGAGAGGCGAGAGGGAGAGCAGGCGAGAAGGGAGAGGGACGAGGGCAGAGGGAGACCGGCGAGAGGGGAAGGGAGAGGGGAGAGGGGAGCAGGGGAGAGCACGGCGAGAGGGATGAGTGGAGAGGAGGAGAGGGAGAGGAGAGGAGAGGAGAGGAGGGGAGAGGGAGAGGGAGGGGAGAGGAGAGGAGAGGGAGGGGGAGAGCGAGAGGGAGCGGAGAGGACGATGAGGATTGAGGGAGAGGGAGAGAGGGAGAGGAGAGAGTGGAGAGGGAGAGGAGAGGAGGGAGAGGGAGAGGAGGGGAGAAGGAGAGGGCGAGGGAGAGCGGAGAGGAGCAGAGGAGAAGAGGGGGAGGGAGAGGGGAGAGGGAGGAGAGGGAGGGAGGGGGAGGGGGGACGAGAGAGGGAGCGGGCAGGCAGAAGGAAGGTTGAGGGAGGGAGAGCGGCAGAGCGGAGAGGGGAGGATGGGGTGAGGGGAGGAAGGGAGAGGGAGAGAGTGGAGAGGATGAGGGGAGGGGAGGCAAGGGAGACAGAGAGGGAGAGGAGAGAGGAAGAGGAGAGAGAGAATGGCGGAGAGGGAGACGTGGAGAGGGAAGAGGGAGAGGCGGAGGGCGAGACGAGAGGGCGAGGAGGGAAGAGGGGAGAGGAGAGGGAGAGGGAGAGGGACGAGGAGAGGAGAGGGAAGGGAGAGGGAGAGGGCAGGGAGAGGGGACGACCAGAGGGTGGAGGGGAGAGGGGAGGAGAGAGGGAGAGGAGAGCGGAAGGGGAGGCTGAGGGAAGAGGAGAGAGGAGAGGAAGGGAGAGCGAGAGGGAGGGCGAGAGGGAGAGGGGAGAGGGAGGAGGGAGAGAGAGAGAGCGAGAGCAAGGAGGGAGAGACGAGAGAAGGGAGAGGGAGGAGAGAGAGAAGGAGCAGAGAGAGAGAGGGAGAGAAGCGAGGGAATCGGAGGCAGCCGAGACGGGCGGACGAGGGAGAGGAGAAGACGGAGAAACAGGGAAGGAGACGGGAGCGACACGGGAGAGGGAAGACGGAGGAAGAACGCGCAAAGGGACGAGGGAAGGGGAGAGCAGAACGAGAGAGGAAGCAGGGATGAGAGCAGAGAGAGAGAAGAGAGGTAGAGGAGAAGGAGCGAGAGTCTACCGGGATCGTGCTGAGTAAGGGAGGGGGAAGAGGGAGTCAAGATGGGAGAGGCGAGGAGGAGAGGGGAAGGGGAGGAGGGGAGAGAGAGGGAGAGGGAGAGGAGGGCGAAGGAGGAGAGAGAGGAGAGGGAGAGGGGAGTGAGAGAGAGGCAGGAGGGAAAGGGGAAGGAAGGAGAGAGGAGAGAGGGAAGAAGGGAGAGGGAGAGAGAGGGAGAGGGAGAGGGAGGAGGAGGTGAGGAGAGGGTGAGGAGCGGAGAGAGGCCTGCGAGTCGCCTGACGCTTACCGGAGACGCACATATAATTGATGTGAGCTCACAAGCGGGTCGAGATGGCGTGTGGTAGCAGACTTACATACTATGTCAAATAGACATTTTCGAAGAACATTTTGTTCGTTTCTGAACGCGCAGATGACAGCGGCATCTGCGACAACCCGGTGTTAGGGAACACAAGAGCAATGTGTGTAACATAGCCAGAAACCCGGCAGCGTTGTTAAGGCTCATTCTGCAATGCTCACCATGCGACATGTTACATGTTACATACACATACGACACCAGCCGCGATTGCTCCTGTTTCCCTTCTCGGAGCTGTATAAAGACGCAGATAGCGAGCACAAGAGCATGACAGAATACCATGACTGTGGGAGCGATATAAATTAGGCAGTTGGTTAGACTAGAAGGAATAATGGCAGTTCACGTTGCATATGAACGCGTTCGGAGAAACGGTTGGGCACTGGTAATACAACGCTTTGAACGTCTGGTTCTAGATAGATGCGTGGTTAGCGGATTGATCTGGGCTGTATTTTGTACAAAGTTTGATTAGTGCGTACGGCAGCTATGATGTTTGATCACTAATTTGTAGGACCCAGTGAGTAGATTCCAGAATTTGCGACAGTAGTTGGATAGAAATTGGCATAGGAAATCTGTCATATATCTTCACTGGCGAGCATTCATACGTTTTCGCGTTAATTCCTTACATTCAACTATAAAATTCAGAAAATTAATGATTTTCTTTTTGACCATATATATCTGTTATCATAGATTCCTGTTTTATCATGATATTTGCAGTTGCAGTTTTTATTTCAGCGAGTAAATACTATAATACATTATAGCGATGCCGCGTTCCCGTGTTGATAGTCTTCTTGCGGTTTTGATATCTCGAGAAGGCAATGACGTTCACTGTATGTGGTGTATAGGTTCAGGGTGAAAGGACACAGCTTATTTCGAATTTTATATGGAAAGGTCAAACGACAGACACCGAAAGTGAACATAAAACATATTCAATAATACAGAAAGAACTCGGGGCTCCTGTGGTACTTAGGGCCCCAATAGAATGGCCCAAATATTGATTTCTTTATGTTTTGACCGTAATTCTTGGAAAAAGTCTCAGCTAACAACGTTTGAGCCTGTGGTAGATGTGAGAGACCAACATCTAAGTAAAAAATTCACTGATGCGCATAAGAAGACACTCATGTATATTTCATGCATTTTTGTATGACGGCTGGCAGGGTAGTCGTTAGCTCGCCAGCTGAGTGCATATATATGCAGCAACTCGGACGACGCGTTTCCTCGTTGAAATGGGTCATGTGAAAAAGCGAAAACAATTGCATGCTTACCGCACATGACACACATCTATACCGATATGGCTATACTATAGGCATAATCAGCTTTTGACTGTTTACCATCATCGTTATGAAGCTGATGTATCGCAAATAAAGAGCACGGATATGCAAATAGACGTCTCCTATGATTTCTCATCTGCTTTCTCGATGCACTAACGTTAAACTAACGATGCACTTCGCCACTAACGTTAGTCGTTAAATATACGGAGCGAAAAAAGAGCGAGAGAAAGAGTCTCTCTATGTGCGTGCGCGTGTGTGTGTGCGCGCGCGCGCGCGTGTGTGTGTGTGTGTGTTGTGTGTGTGTGTGTGTGTGTGCGTGCGTGTGGTGTGTGGTGTGGTGTGTGTGTGTGCTGTGTATGTGAGCGCGCGCGCGTGTGTGTGTGCGTTGTGTGTGTGCGTGTACGTGCGCGCGTGTGTTTGATTGCACGTGCTTGGATATGTTTGTCTGCGTGCGTGCGGGCCTGGTGTGTTAGTGCGTGCGTGCGCGCGTGTGTGTGTCTGTGGTGCAGTCATGCAGGCATGCATGCATACGAGTATCGCTTTGCCATCGCTGACACTCGGGGGAAAATTCGACGTGTGGCGCTGTTAATTCGCTCACTAATCCTTTACAATCCCTCCCCATAGTTGATCCTCGTGGTCGCAAGTTTGCTAGTGATGGGGTGGATGCCAGTGATTGAGGAGGATGCTGGTGATCAGAGACGATGCTGGTGATGGGGAAGGTAACTGGTAATTGGGATGCTGGTAATGAAGAGGCTGCTCATCGTGAGGATGCTTGTTGATGGTTAAAGTGCTGCTGAGAGCGATGATGTTGGTGATGACGATGATGGTGATAGTGGAGCGGCTTGTGATATAGGAGGTGGTGATAGCGATACCAGCAATGGAATATGCTGTTATAAAGGATGCGGGTGATTATGAGGATGCTATAGTGTTGTATAAGGATGTTCGTGAAGTGGTTGGTGTTCATGGTGAAGGTGGTGGTGATAGGAGAGGATGCTGATAATGATGTTGGGGATGATGAAGATATAGATAAGGAGGGTGCAGGTGGTGTGTGAGAACGTTGGTCATGGCATGATGACTAGTAGCGATAATGCTGTATTTGTGATAAGAATAATGATCATAAAGATTCTGTTCATAGTAAATGTAGTGGTAATAGTGATATGCTTATGGCAGTGAGGAATCTCGTGCAACACCTCAATGACGATGCTGATAGTAATGGTAACAAAACCCACTACCTTGGCTGATTGACTGACTGTCTGTATATGAGTCTTGTTGTCTAGCCATAATTAGATGTGTAAGGAGTTGCGCGCTGTACACTGTGTGTCAATTTGTTGCCAAATCATGGCATACGGAAGACCTAGCCTAGTATCGATGGTTGGTATTGAAGCATTTCTGCTTCCCTTTCTCAATGAATGAGACTGTCCTTTCAGGCTAGGTTGATGCGGCGTAATTGTCATCTAGACATTTCAGTTTGCCATTTAATGGGCGACTGACAATTTGCTCAGTGCTAACATACGCGCAACAACGTAATTATAAAACAAAATAATGTTCAGCTTGCACTAGGGTTTCTGACGTGGAAGCGGAAATAAAACTTTTCACTTGGTGGAAAATTATCTAGATTAATATATATATATATATATATAATATATATTATAATTGTCTTCCTTAGTCTGTCATTATCTGAATTTAGCGAGTTTCTTCTGTCTATTGGTCACGTGGTGTTTTAGGCATTCTCGGCTAAGAGAAGCGGTGTGAAAAAAATTATATACTATTAATTATTTGATTAAAGCGACAATTGAAGTCAATTTTATAACTTCTGTAACGTTTTATACATATAAATACATTCAATAACGTATTCATTTCAAATCCGGCCCCCGCGGTTCAAATCCGCAGTAAGAAAACAATTAATATTAGTCTAGGTCATGTGACGTCACAGCCCCTCGTTGAAACACGCCATTATGTAAACATAGTGCGTGTGGTGTATTATAAGATAGGACTGAAAGCGATAATTTCAATGATTCTAGTGATTACTCAGATGATGATGATATTATATAGTGATTTACCGTTGGATATAGGTTTGAGCCTGAATATACACGAGAAGAAATTGAGGAGAATCGTCTGAAAAGCAACCGCGAAGAGTCGGCACACACGTACTTCTCGAAAATCAGAACAGTCACAATTCATGGCGGAATGGAAGCTTCGGTCCAGATAGGACTGTAGACAAATACTGGTGTTCTTGTAGTGTTTTGTGAATAATGAGTACGGCACCTGAATGTATATGCTGCCATGAGAATGAGAAGATCAGGGTTATTGTAGACCAGTTCGACGCTAGACCAGGTGAGGCAATGCGAGTACACTGATCACCGGGCTTATCACGCTCGGTCAGAATCACATATGTATCTGTACATGTACAACATCTCTACTCAAGTCATGTACATATCCGTGAATGCTTATCCACACAGGTAATATGTATGTACATGAATATAAGTACATTTACAGGCTACATGTTTGCTGTATGCTGTAACAATACTTTCACCTAGCATAACATATACTAGCATGTTAGCACTGTTACGCTATATAATGGCGTGTTTCAACAGGGGGCTGTGACGTCACATGACCTAGATTAATATTCATGTGTTTCTTACAAATTGGGCGCCGGATTTGAAATGGAATACGTTATTTAATGTATTTCTATGTAGAAAAACGTTACAGAAGTTATAAAATTAGACTTCAATTGACCTTTAAGGCATAACCGCAGTAATAAATATACCTCTGCAACGCCTTTTCCTAGTTAATTAATTGTCGGAGACTGTACGCAACAGTTCCATCACTACAAACCCTGCAATAATATGTGTGGAACGAGAAGTAATTTCTAACGTGGAGTTGGTAATAGTAGGAGTTGCATAAACGTAGCGTTATATGATATCCAGTGACTCTACATCTGCGATGATAGTAATAGAGACAACGTTTTGTTTCTACTATACCGCTGTTATTTCGTGGACCTCCTGCTGAGATGAAAATTTTCCCCGGATGTACATCACGCTCGTATCTCTCACAGTGGCATCACGTGGAAGACAGACAAGGCGAGCGTCGAGCTTCTATTTATCGCAGCCATGTTGAGAGCCGGAAGAAGGTTTTGTCGTTTCTCGTCTAGCGTTGAAGTTTGTGCTCCGGCTCAAGTTACAATGACGCATGTTTCATAATATTGCATTTCTAATCTTCAGCTGCTCCGAATCATGACCGACAAGCGTGTATATCTAGATTTACATTATGCCGTTATGAACCTCAGCGTTTATTTCATATGCAGTGTAGAAATTACGACGATGCGTAAATTCTGTTAAATTCTTACAATCTTGAATCGTGTACATCGGTTAACAAACGCGCACAATTGGCTTCCCTCGTTGGAATCGTTCAGCGATTGTCGTTCAACGGATCCCCAATCTATTGACCCTTAAAAAACGAACTTCCTTATACATAATGTCACAACCTTGAAGTGATTACGATGTACAAAATGTCAAACTGCCGCTTATTTCTATTAGAACGATCACCTTTCCATACACGCACCTATTCTATACACGCTTGCGTGGGGAAACATGTGTGTATAGCACAGCGGTGTGGCAAGGAACGTGAGGCTGCGTCTGTTCTCATATGCTATGTGAGAGATACGATTAGTCTGATACTCCTCTGACACCACGGCGGTGCACAATATATTGTTGTGTCGCGAGAGCCTTCACTGTAAACGTAGTCTGTAGTTGAGTGCAATAATTATACTTGTTTAATCATGAAGAACGCTTCTTTCGCTATTTGACCGCAGACCTTCTTCAGTGGAGCATGTGTGAGGTGTAATTTCTTCATTTTTATCGTATCCTCTAGTTCTCATTGATCATCTAATTTCTCAGTCACAGCTGTCCAATCCACTGATTTGTAGTTACTAACTGGATAGCTCCTAGCGGCCAGTAGGTGTAGCCGGCGAACGTCATGACACCACTCCTATAAAGGTTTTGTACAACGATCGGGGGCGCCAATAAGCAGCAGGCTTGAATAAGAGTCGAACCGAAATTAAGTATAAATACTTCGAGAGACTCGGCGCATACGCGTAGTATAGTTTATTCTTGTTAAATGACCACACGTTGTCAAAGTCATTTCTTCAACCTAAAACTTCTGACAGTGGCGTGGCGTCGCTTTCTCGCTGACCGTGAATTGGCTAACCGCTAACCGATAGTTCGCAAGACTGGCGCCACCTACATTAGTAGAATAGGTTCGCGCCGCTCGCTATGAACAGTCCATAGTTAGCCATGAAATACTACGAGGTATAAAGCAGTATGAAAGGTAATGTAAGTTTCAGCTAGTAAAGTAAAAAATACTATGAGTAGTATGAACTATACAGTGTTAGAGGTGTGATATTATCAAAGATATACTTACATAGTATATCAGGAGTTAGTAAAAACAAATGTGTATAAAACGAAAATTTGCTTTAATTCACTCCTGAGTACATGCTTATGGCTGTACACATGTATATATGTGTAAAACATCTCATCATCGCAATAACACAATAGCGCCAGCATGCATGCATGTGTGTGTGTGTGTGTGTGTGTGTGTGTGTGTGCGTGCGTGCGTGCGTACGTGCGTGCGTACGTGCGTGTGCGCGCGCGTGTGTGTGTATGTGTGTGTGTGTGTGTGTGTGTGTGTGTGTGTGTGTGTGTCTGTGTGTGTGTGTTTATGTGTGTGTGTGTGTGGTTGTGTGCTGCTGTGTGTATGTGTGTCGTGACCATGTGTGTGTGTGTGTGTGTGTGTGTGTGTGTGTGTGTGTGTGCGTGCTTCTCCGTGAGCGTGCGGACACCCTCGCGCCTACACGCGTGTACAGATCGGGCTAGTAGAAAACTGAACAGTAGCGCTCTTGCCAGCATCACACAACCTGCTCGCGCGCCTTCCGCTGGGACATCGGAGACAACCGGATCAGAGAGCAATTAGACGATGCTACATTATCACTCACTTGCGCGCGCCGCCAAATGGTATCGTGACCGCAACGAAAATGTTTTTTTCCCGTGGAAGAGAACAATCCCTCGCCTCCGCGCATGCCCCGCGTGCTTACTGCTATACTGGCTATTGTAACCAATTACCTTAATCCGTCGTTATTCGATTCGATTCATGGAGGCCGGGGCGTCCGAACCCTACCTAGAGACGATGGCGGAGCTAGCCACAGTGTAAAACATTCATCCGCCCATCGCATTCAGCTCGTAAAATTATACACGGATGCGCCGCAATGAAATATTAATGAGCGCCGCAAGATGGCGCGACCGCCGCCGGTGCATACGCGCTGGAATACAGGTTGCGGCAAAAAACGCGCACTTTTTCTAGCTTCCGGTTAACTTGTAACAGCCGGCGGGTGAATGCCGGCCAGATTTTTCATTTCCCCGTTTTATACGATGCGCTAAGCTACGTTAAAGTATTTCGTGGGAAATTAGACGAATGACGATAACTCGCTATATTGTCATATTTATGCCATCAGATATCGGCGATAGAGTGCGAACGCGTAAGGAAAGCGGATATTAACAAAAGTTGTTTATAAAGGCACTATAAATCTCACATTGGCCGACGCATTATGGGAGGGCGAGGCAACACGCGCGAGCGCATATAACACGCATTTTACTAGACTTTACGGGTTCATTTCTTCAACTAATTTGACAACGCAAACGCACACACACACGCACGCACTCACGTACATGGACACACACTCACCCACACACACGCGCACATACATACTTAGACATATAAACGCCCGCGCACGCACGCACACATGCGCATGCGCCTACACACACATGCAGACAGCAGCATACAGTACATTACACCGCGTGTATAAGTAAAAAGAATTATTGTGGCTATTGGAATTTAGTTCTTGCTATATGCACATAGCGAACAGTGTGCGTGCGTGCGTGTGCGTGTGTGTGTGTGCGTGCGTGCGTGCGTGCGTGCGTACGTGTGTGTGTCTGTGTGTGTGTGTGTGTGGGAGTGTCGTGCGTGCGTGCCGTGCCGTAGCGTGCGTGACGTGTGTGTCTGTCTGGTCGTGTGTGTGTATGTGCTGTGTGTGATGCCTGTTGTGTGTGTGGTGAGTGTGTGATGCTCAGTGTGTGTTGTGTGTGTGTGTGTGTGTGTGTGTGTGGTGTGTGGACGTGTGTGGTGTGCTGTGTGTGAGTGTGTGTGTGTGTGTGTGTGTGTGGTGTGTGTTCGTGTTGAGTGTTCTGTTCAGTCGAGTGCTCTACATTTAGGACGTTGTTGCAAATCTGAGCGCAGAGTCCCACACATGGAATCGCCTTGCGATTATCGAACATGTTTTCGATGATATAATACTTCGAAACCACGAGTGCCTCTGTCTCAGCGTATGCCTTTTGTTTTCAAGCTGAGATCTAACGCGGCTACTGTTAATCTCGTCTGACCGCACAGAACTCACCGCGATTCCGCCTTTACGCGCCACGGGGAGAAACTAAATTCCCATCGCCAACAAATTCTCTTATTTAACATGAACGGAGAATTTTGCTGCGGGTACTCCGTCGTTCTAACTGGCGGCAGCAGCTAGTGACTGAAATGTTAAACCGACAGTGGATGACGAAGGATATGGCCTTTACCGCCGAGTGCTGCGTTAGATCCACGTGATTTTCTCCAGTCAACATGAATAAATTGACGAATCGTGTATTCTGCAACAGCGGCCGTTCTTACGCGCAAAGCCGCGTCGATATTTAATTGTTGCGTATATAGCAGTGAAAAAAATTGGCGCGCCGGGGCAAATTCGTCTTTGCGTGTTGGCTTTTACGCCAGCACAATGTGTTTTTTGTCGCCCGTGTGAACGCCAGTGTGCAACCATTAGATTCGTTTCATTCTCTATTGCTTCACAGCCCTCACCTTTCTCTCTCCACGTTCCCTCAGTCACGCTAACTCTCTCTCTCTCTCTCTCTCTCTCTCTCTCTCTCTCTCTCTCTCTCTCTCTCTCTCTTCCTCTCTCTCTCTCTCTCTCTCTCTCTCTCTCTCTCTCTCTCTCTCTCTCTCTCTCTCTCTCTCTTGATCTATCTATCTATCTCTATCTTGCTCTACTGTAGGCAAACTACACGCGCGCAGTGAAACTTTTATTGAAAGGTCGGGGAGCGCACTGTCCGTGCAACCTGTTACCTGTCATGTCTGGACTTGAGTAAAGGGTCGTACACTACGAGGGACGGGTAAAGGGAGAGACTTACTAGGCAAAAAATGTAATATAACAATAGTTTAAATAAATTAACCTAGATGTAAAAAGTAATATAATTTAGTTTAAATAGTTATAATATAATATGATATCATGTAGTTTTATTTTTTGACAGTTATATATAAATGATGCCTCGCGCCATTACCCACTTTCTTTACGAACCCCTCACCACACCTCTCCCACGAGGAATTTGTGCAAGCTAGGACCCTATATGTAATGCATATATACTTGGCTTCAACAATCAATGGTCGCATATCATATCATATCAGTGGCTATGCACACAGCTGTATAACATTCTCTGCTTGCAGAAATCTATTTACTGATGCTCGTGTGTTGCATATCACGCGTCTTCTGTACCGCGTATGCTATATTTGAGCATCACATCTGAGACTTCACTCCCCTCAACTCGTCCAAGGCCAATTATGAAACAAGGGTTATTTGTTTACGCGTTCATTTTAGGCTTTGCCTGGTAGAAGGTTTCGCGTCGTGATGGACTCGTTTTACTACGTAGAGAATCGGTAGCAACGGCAGCGTCTTAATGACTAATGAGAGTCAGAGCATGGAGGCGTCTTCTCCTTCTTACTTCAATCCGACTTATTCGCGCATTATGTGCACGCCACTCTACCCACGTCTCCCGCTTTCCGCATGCGTACTTTGTACGGAAAGATACTCTAGCCGGTAATGTCTTTGTGTTTTTTTAGATAAGCCCCAGCAAGAGGTATCCTTCCATGGAGCAGAGTACTTTGGTTACAATCTGACAGCGTCGGGGGGATCGGTGGTGAGCAGGAATGAGACTCTAACCCTGTGGTTCAAGACCCAGCAGCCGACCGGGCTCCTATTTTTCACAGGTGAGTGAATTTATGCATGCCAACATTCCCCTCATACATTAAGGCTGGCCTAAGTTAAGGCCATTCTTCGACTCTCTGAGTGTCAGAAGTAAACCGAAATCATCCTGATTGAACATGCGATACATAAATTAAGGAACATTATATAGAGCAGTTGGGATGATATATACACGCTAGCTATAAATAGAGGTAGATTGGTATCTGTATATTATGTCTCACTGTAGTGTAACGGGTAGATGTAGCGAAAAATAGTTAGATAGATAGGTAAATAAATTATAGGTTTGTAAGATATAGATATTGAAATAGCAATATATTATTGATGTGCAACTGCTATACATAACTCTATATCCTTGGAATCATAAATGTCAAATGGTATACGAAACGTTGTTATGCGAAAGGTTCACGAATGTTTCTGCATTATTCACCTCTCGTAAACAGCCTCTGCGCGCATTTATTTCCTACGATGAGACATGAATAGAAAATATCGTCATCAAAGAAGAGCTGCCTCGATGACACTTCAGGTTTTCTAATTTTAACGTCAGCGATGCAGCTTAGCGGAATGTGAGCGAGAAATCGATTCAGTATCAATCTTGATTGAATCGCGCAGTGTGGTCTTGATATTTCAGCCGTGCGTTCCTGTCGATGTTAGCAGCTCAGTTAAAATATTGTAAGACCGCTGCGTGACCGAGCGGTGGTGTGGCATGGCGGCGGAGTGAGATTTTGCTAGGTTAATACTCGGAGACGAGCGATGGTCGCAGAAACCTATCGATGTCTCTGTAAGCAGCGCATTAGCGGTGATGTGTCTAATAGACAGTCGTGCACACATTATCATAGTGTATTTCGCAGTCACCCTCTCTTTCTGCCTCTCCTTCTTTCTCCACCTCTCGTCTACTCGCTTTCTTTCTGTCATCTTCATCTCTCTCGCTTTCTCTCGCTCGCTCTCTCTCTCTCTCTCTTTATT
>NW_014577147.1:281020-283491 GCF_000485595.1 Priapulus caudatus | reverse complement strand
GTGTGTGTGTGTGTGTGTGTGTGTGTGTGTGTGTGTGTGTGGATAGATATCCTGCATTTGCCTAGGAAACACAGAATTACGTGGTACCTCTCATCAGAAGTCAATTTCTTCATATTCCGTCTCGCTATGATGGGACCCGCCCAGTCAAGCGTAACGGCTAATTATTCACTCCTGGTATTATGCTGCCTATGCTATTGCATAGTTGCTGCTGGACGACGCACTGATGCTTCACAGAAAAAAATGGAATTCATGGATCAATATTTGCATCCATATTTCTGCGTGGGTATCAGTGCATAAATGTCGTGCTGGTGCCGGCTTCATTCATGAATAAAGACATGTGACCATCTTTATCAGCGTTGTCATTCATGCTGGCTTTGTTGACACTTTCTGACCGAAATCTGATGATGGGGGCTACAATAAAGCAGCTGTCTATCGTGATAGCTAAGAATGGACAATGCTTCAATAAACACAAGCTGCGTCTTGTCTGAGAATTAAAAAAAACATTACGAGAAACACTGATTTTCTCCCAATCTTATAATTAGTACAAAATGGCGTAAGCATGTACGCGCGAAAGCACACACGCACGAAACAACGCACAAAAATAGATAGGGCGTAATAACGTGCGCACGCGCACGCACACAAATTATAAAGGAATATGTTTTCAGATTTAAATGTAGCTAGGGGCGTTAAATCTGCACAGATTATCAGAGCTTTCCTAGATTTTGCATTACATTTGCAATGGATATATATTGAATATTGATTTCACATACATGTGTATATCGGATATATCGTCGCTTGCATCTTAAGCAAACTCCCGAGAATTAAAACTGTATAAAAAGAACTCTCCTGTTTCATCCTCCTTCTCTTTCTCATCGATATTTTCCTTTCCATCCTTCTTTCTCCTTATCACTGTCCTCCCCTTCTCGTAATTGCTCTTTCTCCTCTTTCTCTTCCTTCTTCTCCTCATATCTTGTCTCCCCCTTCTCCTCCTACTCCTCCTCCTCCTCATCCTCATCCTCCTACACTGAACAACTATGCCAGTTACTAGGCTGGAGGCGGCCATGCATGGAGTATTATATAGTCACGCTACGCCGAGCGCATACATTTTCTTGCATAATGTATGCACCGTCATGTAATCAGGATTGCTTTATCATAGATTCATAAGTGCATGGTCAGCGGCAGTTTAAACACTGGGAGCTTTTACTCTCTTGCCTCAGTGTCCACAGAACACCCCCTGTGTCGCCATAAACACCGGCTATTGTGATATATAGCGAGTGATATTTCACATCGACCGCTAGTGTCGTCACTCGTCAGGCGTGGCTGTATAGCGTGGCCCGATATCAAATGCTAGAGAATAGAGTATAATTATTATAACAGCTGTGTTAGCATTGTTGTGTCTAGATGGTAAAAGCAAGAATCGTGACGTGTAGGCGTCGCGTGAGCCCGCGTACGTGCATATGTTGGTGTGTGTGTGTGTGTGTGTGTGTGTGTGTGTGTGTGTGTGTGTGTGTGCGTGTGCGTGTGTGTGTGTGTGTGTGTGCGTGCGCGCGCGCGCACGCGTCCGGTCGAGTACTATACATTGACAACGTTCGTTGCTAATCTGAGCGGAGTCAGAGAGAGGGAGTCTGGATCAATAAGATAGCATGCATTTTCACATACTCGTCTTTGCATAACTTCTCGATGCATGGCTTTAAGCGAAAAAGTTTGTCTTACAAATATATTCACTAATTTTATATATACAATATGCACGTCGCGGGCTCACGCGAGCTAACACGTACGCATTCTTGCTTTTTACCATCTAGACACACAATGCTAACAAGCCTGTTATTAATTATACTCATATTCTCTAGCATTTGATATCGGGCCACGCTTATACAGCCACGCCTGACGACGTAAACGACACTAGCGGTCGATGCTAAATATCAACTCGCTATATATCCAAGTAGGGCGGATGGTTTATGGCGAACGGGGTGTTCTGTGGACACTGAGTGCAAGAGAGTAAAGCTCCCAGTGCTTTAACTGCCGCTGACCATGCACTTTATGATCTATGATAGCATCCTGCATTAATGACGGTGCATTACATTATGCAAGAATGTATTGCGCTCGGCGTAGCGCACCCCCCCCCCCACCCCCCCCCCCCCCCCTCCCCCCCCACGACCCCCCCCCACCCCGCCCCCTGACTCATATATACTCATGCATGGCCGCTCCAGACTAGTAACTTGGCATATTGTTCAGTGTAGTGAGGATGAGGATGAAGGAGGAGGAGGAGTAGGAGGAGAAGGGGGAGACAAGATATGAGGGAGAGAAGAGAAAGGCGGAGAGAAGAGCAATTACGAGAAGGGGAGGACAGCTGATAAGCCGAGAAAGAAGGATGAAGCGAAAAGTATCGATGAGAAGAGAAGGAGGATGAAACAGGAGAGTTCTTTTTATACGTTTTTAATTCTCGGGAGTTTGCTTAAGATGCAAAGCGA
>NW_014577147.1:279687-280995 GCF_000485595.1 Priapulus caudatus | reverse complement strand
GTGTGTGTGTGTGTGTGTGTGTGTGTGTGTGTGTGTGTGTGTGTGTGTGTGTGTGTTGTGTGTGTGTGTGTGTGTGTGTGTGTGTGTGTGTGTGTGTTGTTGTGTGTGTGTGTGTGTGTGTGTGTGTGTGTGTGTGTGTGTATGTTTGTGTGTGTGCGTCCTTGCGTGGGCATGCGCGTGTGCTTCACACCACCGCACCGCCTAGCCGCACATTGTTTTTGAAGTCTTCACATTTAAAACCGTAACATTCGCATTTATCCCCCCCCCCGCGAACTTCAAAGAGATCGATTTAGTTTGTATCGCAGTTTAATGTAACAACGAGCAACACACCACAGCGAGGCGCGATACCGCCTCAATACTACAGCGATACCTTATACTCCTTATCCTTATATTATTCAGGCGCGATACCGCCTCAATACTACAGCGATACCTTATACTCCTCATCCTTAATTATATTACTCAGGCGCGATACTGCCTCAATACTACATCGATACCTTATACTCCTTATCCTTATTACTTCTGCGCAGCATTTTTGTTTTGAGTTTAGCTTAATGACGGCTGTGATGCTTTTCTTCCTTTAGGCCACAAGGAGTATTACATGGTGCTGTCACTACAGGATGGACAGCTACAGCTGGCCGTGCAGCTTGGGGCTGGCGTGCTCGAGCCCCGCATCAACGATGCTCTAGTAAGGTTCGATGACGGATTCTGGCACAAGGTGTTGCTGCATCGCGAGGTCAGAGAGGTAGGTAGCGCTGCGCCGCAAACAGGTGAACAGTGCTTCACTCGAGAAAGGTTGCTAACGATTATTACGTAACAAAGTATATGGTGATTAATTTCGGTAGGTTGTGGACGCTGTTTAATTTAACAAAAACGTTAGCCGGTATACTTTGAAATTCTTTAAAGAAAGGTAGAATTTTACTCGAGAAATATGTAAATATGAAGATAAAAAAGATAGCGATTCATTTGAGAAGAAATATAGGCAAACTGTGATGAAAATAAATATAGGTAGTGTTTTAATTTATATAGTTTAGTATCGGATTTTAAGATGAGTTACGAAGGATGTTGGAGATTCGCGAGATTATGATTTGTTTTAGAAACACAGCGGCTGTACTGCTGTACATAAAACACACACGCGCGACACACACACACACACACACACACACACACACACGCGCGCGCGCGGGCGCTCGCGCGCACATACACACACATACATACACGCGCGCGCGCAAACACACACACACACACACACACGCGCGCGCGCGCGCGCGCGCGCACACACATTATATTATATATGGCAACACGTAGCGC